>NC_064639.1:910681872-910984903 GCF_023864345.2 Schistocerca serialis cubense
CACCATCCACCAACTGACCCTATGCACGACACGGCGGCACGCACGGTGTCACTACAAAGCAGTGTATGCAGAAGGGCGTCGGTGGGAGCGCCATTTATGTATCAAGATATTGAAGTATCTGTACATTGTACAAAATGTACAGTACTCAACAAATTTATTAAGTTTTTTATGGTCAGTGACGTAAAAATGATGGTCCATTCCTTCGTTTACGCTATTGGCGCCAGTGTTCTTCATAATAAGTGAGTTTGGATTGTATAAGCATTGTATTCATTACTCTGAGACGTATTACACATAATACAACAACTAAAAAAGGAATTTTCACATATATCATAACATTTAAAAGTCTTTCCCTAATTCGTACAATATTCTTCAAATCAATACATATCTTGTACTACAATGTAAGCCTGATAATCGTGGTTGTAATGACATCATAAACTTGACGCCGAGGTCCGCCACGTCATTCGCCCCCTAACATTAGCTTCTGGTGGAAACTTCTTGATCAAAAATGCGACCCTGTTCCATTTACAGGTGTCCTAAATATTCTAATTACAATGTAATGTGTAAAGGAATCGCATTTCACTCGTATGTCAACTCGTTCATGTGGTATTCTCCTTTACCTATATTAATTTTTGCTGCACGAATTCCTTTTATTGTAATATTTTCATTTTTGTGATTGAACTATAGATTTCCTATCAGCTCAACTCCAAAAGAGCTCTGAGTGATTGCTGTGAAAAGGAAAAACTGAAAGCCGACAAAGCATTGTGGAATATGTTCTTAGTATTTTTCGGGAAGAGGACACAGATAGTACATCAGTTTCGTCAGTCTGCATTAAGCAAAACGCTGGATTTGAAAGCAGCGTTGTCATATGACATATTTCTCTTTTTCTCTTTTTGTTTTTTCGATATGTATAACAAAACCAAAGTTACATTAACGAGGCTAGAGGTTACGTAATTAGTGTATTATATGTGCATTGAAGACCAGAAAAACGTCTGAAAAGGTCTTCCTGACACTGTCACGAAAGCAGTACGGAAACGCCGGTTTCAAAACAACGGACAGTCGAAGTTGTAGCGTATGAATTGAACTGGGCAAATTTTAACTTACGAAGTGAAGCATGCGACATCCAATAAACGGCGAAAAATTTTCTGGAAATATGTTATCACTCTCCTCTTGCCAATTTGATAATAACTCTGCAAATGGAAATCGCTCCTATCCATGCCTCCAACATACTTGTCCTAATCATTGACAACAGTTGGCTTTTATTCAGTGCCATTCTTCGAATTTACTTCTTGAAATGTACCATTAGGCAGCGATATGAAGTTAACGAGGTCTTTTCATTTCATCAGCATATGCTTTTTCTTTACACAGTTAACAATTCAACCCATGTAGTAGAGGAAATATTAACTAATAGCATTACAACACCTGCCGGCCTGCAACTCAACATACTTGTTAGCTAAAAGACACAGAGGGCTGCAGGTGGGTATAGCCGTCGAACCCACTGTGGCATTTCTCCCACAATCGGGTCAGACGATTTAAGGACCTACTTAAAACGGGAAATAACCTATTGTTCTCACACTACTGATCCCGGATTCTCAAAGAATATCAAATTCCGATCCAGGAGAAAACGGCAGCAATAGAGGCCTAGTATTAAATCATCAGTACGACAGCAACGGTTTATTAAACATGTTATATCACCTTCTTCCCTGCACGGAATAGTAAGTTCCAGTCCTCTCTGATATTCTGACGTTTCCAAAGATTAAATAATACACTACTGGCCATTAAAATTGCTACACCAAGAAGAAATGCAGATGATAAACGGGTATTCATTGGACAAATATATTATACTACAACTGACATGTGATTACGTTTTCACGCAATTTCGGTGCATAGATCCCGAGAAATCAGTACCCAGAACAACCACCTCTGACCTTAATAACGGCCTTGATACGCCTGGGCATTGAGTCAAACAGAGCTTGGATGGTGCGTACAGGTACAGACGCCCATCAGCTTCAACACGATATCACAGTTCATCAAGAGTAGTGACTGGCGTATTGTGACGAGCCAGTTGCTCGGCCACCATTGACCAGACGTTTTCAAGTGGTAAGAGATCTGGAGAATGTGCTGGCCAGGGCAGCAGTCGAACATTTCCTGTATCCAGAAAGGCCCGTACGGGACCTGCAACATGCGGTCGTGCATTATCCTGTTGAAATGTAGGGTTTCGCAGGGATCGAATAAAGGGTAGAGCCACGGGTCGTAACACATCTGAAATGTAACGTCCACTGTTCAAAGTGCCGTCAATGCGAACAAAGGGTGACCGAGACGTGTAACCACTGGCACCCCATACCATCACGCCGGGTGATACGCCGTATGGCGATGACGAATACACGCTTCCAATTAGCTTTCTCCGCGATGTCGCCAAGCACGGATGCGACCATCATTATGCTGTAAACAGAGCCTGGATTCACCCGAAAAAATGACGTTTTGCCATTCGTGCACCCAGGCGCTCCTGTCTGTGATGCAGCGTCAATGGTAACCGCAGCCATGGTCTTCGAGCTGATAGGCCATGCTGCTGGAAACGTCGTCGAACTGTTCGCGCAGTTGGTTGTGGTCTTGCAAACGTCCCTATCTGTTGACTCAGGGATCGAGACGTGGCTGCACGATCCGTTACAGCCATGCGGATAAGATGCCTGTCATCTCGACTGCTAGTGATACGAGGCCGTTGGGATCCAGCACGGCGTTCCGTATTACCCTCCTGATCTCACCGATTCCATATTCTGCTAACAGTCATTGGATCTCGACCAACACGAGCAGCAATGTCGCGATACGATAAACCGCAATCGCGATAGTGTACAATCCGACCTTTATCAAAGGCGGAAACGTGATGGTACGCATTTCTCCTCCTTACACGAGGCATCACAACAGCATTTCACCAGGCAACGCCGGTCAGCTGCTGTTTGTGTAAGAGAAATCGGTTGGAAACTTTCCTCATGTCAACACGATGTAGGTGTCGCCACCGGCGCCAACCTTGTGTGAATGCTCTGAAAAACTTATCATTTGCATATCACAGCATTTTCGTCCTGTCGGTTAAATTTCGCGTCTGTAGCACGTCATCTTCGTGGTGTAGCGATTTTAATGGCCAATAGCGTATTTTCTTTCTATTCGCAATTATTTTCCCACATTAAATGAAAATCTTGCGCTGCATATTAAACTTCAAATCAATAAACGTACAGCTAAACTCTCAATAAAACATCTTCAAATTCTCAATAACAATTAAGACAACTGCTGTAATGCATTTCAAATCAATTCTTCAGGGATATGTTTCATGCATCCTGCCTCGTATTCCCTATCTATCCTTAATTATTTCAAGTAATTCAGAGTCAACAATAACTGCAATAGGAATCTTGGCCTGGCCAACAAAAAAGCACTACATTAGTCAGTTATGTACTGGGTCAGCGATATACACATATATAAATGGCGGTGGTCTCATGTACACAAGGTATAAAAAAGGTAGTGCATTGGTTGAGCTGTCATTTGTACTGAGTTGATTCATATGAAAAGGTTTCCGACGTGATTGTGTCGACATAACAGGAATTAACAGTTTTCTAACGCGGCGTAATAGTTGAAGCTAGACGCACGGAACATTTCATTTCGGAAATCGTTAGAGATTTCAATATTCCGAGGACCACAGTGTCAAGAGTGTAACGGGAATACCAGATTTCAGACATTACCTCTTACCATGGACAACGTAGTGGCCGACGGCCTTCACATAACGACCGGGAGCAGTAATGTTTACATAGAGTTGTCAGTGCTAAAAGACAAACAGCAGTGCGTGAAATAAGCGCTGAAATCAATGAATGTGGGACGTGTGACGAACGTATCAATTAGGACAGAGCGGTGAAATTTGTCGTTACTGGGCTATGGCAGCGGACGACCGAGGCGAGTGCCTTTCCTAACAGCGCGACATCGCCTGCAGTGCCTCACCTAGGCTCGTGACCATATCGATTGAAACCTAGAAACCTGGAAAACCATGGCCTGGTCAGATTATTCCCGATTTCAGTTGGTAAGAGCAAATGATAGGGCTCGAGTGTGGCGCAAACCACACAAAACCACGGCCTCAGGTTGCCAACTAGGCACTGTGCAAGCTGGTGGTGACTTCATAATGGTGTGGACTGAATTTACATGGAATGGACTAGGTCCTCGGAAAATGGGTATGCACATTTACTTGGAGACCATCTACAGTCATTCATGGATTCCATGTACCCAAACAACCATGAAATTTTTGTAGATGATAATGTCCATGTCTCCGGGCCACAATTGTCTGCGACTGGTTTGAAGAACATTCTGGGTTATTCGAAGGAATGATTTGGCCACATACATCGCACGATATGAATCTCAGCTAACATTTATTGGACATAAACGAGAGATCAGCTCGTGCACAAAATGCTGCATCGGCGACACTTTCGCAATGATGGATAGCTATAGAGGCAGCGAGGCTGAATATTTCTGCAAGGGACTTACAACGACTTGTTGTATCCACACCCTTCGAGTCGCTGCACTATCCCCTGAGTAAGGATGTCCGACACGATATTAAGAGGTAAACAATGACTGTCACCTCAGTGTATATTCCCAGCTACCTATCATTATATTTATAATAGTATTAAAATCCATGTAGTAACAGTTGCCACGGCTGAACTGTTACATAAGTCCATGGTAAGCCGAAGAAATACGATCTAAATCGCTCAGAAAGTCAAACAAAATCACAAGCTATTTCAATTGAAAATCAACGTCTTCAAGATCAGAAGATTATTTTAGCAAAAATGAATACCTTTATTTCAGTATGAAAGTGGTAGACTCTGTTCTCTGTTGGTCACTGATTTTAGAAATGGAGATATATGTTAATATTATTGAACATATATATTCAAATAAATTCTCCTTAAGTCCGTAGACGGTTGTAATAGTCTTCATGTTTTCGGCACCTTTCATTCCAGACATTATTGTAATAATGATTTACAACCACCATTCTGATGTGTTTTCTTCTGTACACAAATTCTCTGAGTTTCGTTTTACCTTCCTTTCCATTGTGCATTGTGCATTGAGCCGGTGACGTAGAAACGACGGAGAGGCTTCGTCCCCGCCGTAGCCCTCAGTGGTTCACAACCCCACAACAGGCTACAGCAGTTCACTCAGCACACCACCACCCCACGCTGAACCCAGGGCTATTGTGCGGTTCGGACCGCCAGGGCTGCCCCCCCCCCCCGCCCCCTCTCCCCACCACCGACCGAGGAACGTCTCATACCAGATGACTGTAACCCCAAATGTTTGCGTTTTGCGTGGTAGAGTAATTCAAGTGTATGCGTATGTGGAGACAGTGTATGCGCAGCAATCGCCGACATAGTGTAACTGGGGTAGGATAAGGGGAACCAGCCCACATTCACCGAGGCAGATGGAAAACCGCCTTAAGAACCAACCATAAGCTGGCCGGCACACCGGACCTCGACACTAATCTGCTGGGCGGATTCGTGCCGGGGACCGGCGCGTCTTCCCGCTCGGGAAGCAGCGTGGTACACCGCGCGGCTAGCCGGACGGGCTTCCTTTCCATTACTTTAAGTACATACATAACCCAGTGAGACGCTAATAACGGTCTCTTTGTCCCTTTAAAGATATTGTTGAATAACATCAATTCACCACGTCCAGTCTCAATCGCTACAGCGTGTATTTAAAGCAAACCTGATTTGCATCCTTATAGTGACGCTACTACCGCCACTCTTATGTGACTGTCGCGAAATTTGAATGGGCATCATCTTCCAGACGTAGAAAAACATCTACAGACTTTCATTTATGTCTCACGACTCCTTCTTTTTGTTACCATTATTTTCTTCCGTCAGTGCATGTTACTAGCTGACTGTCACGGAACCCGGGACGGATGTCAGTTGCAGGTTGCTTATTTAACGGCTTTTAGGGGAAAGAAAAACTTTATTTTCAATATTTCGCATAAATATTGACAAAATTTAAAAATTTAAAACCCTATCATATTTTACTCGCTAAGAAGTATAATCTCATGTTACAAGTTTAACACAACAAGACAAGTATTACAATAAGAAACTGTGTGTTTGAGACAGCATAACCGACGGCCGCTGGCGATCATGCACCCGTACTTCATTCATATAGTAGCTATTTGAGAAAACTTGTATAGGAATACTTAGCAACATCCAACAAACTTTGCAAATAATTTCAGATCTTCACGAAACTTTCTCTTGCTGACATCCCTCGCAAAATGAGAACAGGAAGACAAGCTTATCGTGTACTACACCTTCGCTGTAGTAAAATTTTAGCATCAGCCATGGCGTTTTAATTTAATACTACTTCATTTTATTACTGAATTTACCTACAAAACTATAGCATTGTATGAAACATAGATCATGAGATACGACGTCGTTAAGGTTGAGACTCGTGAAAAACTAGTTTTTTCTTGAATTGGAGATCAAATTATCCAGACTATATACATTCTGTTTTTCGTAACGAGAATATTTAGCGACTTCTATCTCTAAGCATAATTTCAAATCTTTTGCCGAACTTTTTGTCTCTTACTTTCTTAACCGCAAATGTTTAACGCATTAACTTATTTGTAATCAGATGTTTGGAGAGGTTTTTGTAAGCGAGTACACAGGTACTCTCTGGAAGGACGATTTATTCATGTTATCGGCACATAACGTCGTGATGTAAAAATGAAGTATTTGCTGAGTAGATCAGCAGCATGAAGATTGCATGATGGGAATAGATGAAGCATTCGATATTTTAAGTAAACAGATGGCATATATTTATGTGAAGTAAATTTTATTCAGTATGGAAGGTAGCTAGCTATAGAGTGGGCAAGTAACACCACTTGTGTCGAAAATTTAAAGCGAAGTCAGAGAAACATATTTAAGTTTATTATGCTTGAAATGAATAAATAACTGAAGTTATTAAGTATTTAAATGTGAAATTTGATTATCTGTTGTATCCTGTGGTACTGCAAATCGTCCCACGAGTCAGTCTGCTGATCAACTATGCTCCGTGGCAGAACGGAGTTGTCTGTGGTATCGTCCAAACGCCGAGTAAAATAACTTTGTGGCTGACAGACTGCAGTGGCCGGGGGCAGTGTTACCGGCGTGGTTTTGTTCCTGCAAATGTTAAAAGAAAAGTTAGAGCTGCAGAAACGCTTCGCATAGTTGTATCTTCTAGTGAATATTCTGCAGGAAACAGACAAACATTTGCAACACAACTGCCGAAATCCGTATCACATTATAATCGTATCTCTATTACCAAATCAGACGGCATGTAGCATTAAGAAGAGCGGAAAACGCAATATTTACGTCACTCAGCACGCTAATGGTAACCTGTTTAGTGAAACATATGACTATATGCACTGCATGTCCCTCTGTTGCTGAGCGGGAATATAAACGCTGGTACTGTATTAAATGTTTCAGTTCAGATACTAAGTACGTAAAAATGTATTTAATTCTATCCTGAGGATTTCCGGTGCCTGCTACGCGCAATTTGACTTTAGTTTATAATTAACGACTACTTCTTTATTCATTCGTATTCGCTATGATCAACGGTGACATGAACAGTCGATATCTATTTTATTGAAGAGGTGTCAGCATAATTTATGACGATTGATTTGATGAATTACACGTAATCGATATCTCAGTACCTAGTTTATTAATGTGTACAGCAACTTTCTTTTGCACGTCAACGACTGCTATCAATAAATTACAAGTTTCTGATCAGCTTGTCAATGTCCAGATGGCACTACAGTTTTTAAATGATACAGATGACCTGACACCGTTTTTTGCTCTAGTTTTGAGTCGGTCCATTTTGTTTTTCTCCAGAAATCCAGAACGTCCTATGTAATTGGCTCATGCGGGCTCAATATGAGCATTCTAATGACACTTCACGGCTATCATGTTGTAGTTGGGAAAGAAACGAAATGCCGGGATCTTTGCCCGGGCGCTTCCGACAGCAACAACTCGACCTCCAGTTTAGGCAGAGGTTGCTGTTTACGGCTACGCGATCACTGTGAGAACAGCGCTATTGAGAGTCACATACTCTATACAGAAATATGCTGCTACGTGTAGAATCACGCCGTCAGGGATATTATGTCAGTTCATAAGCGAAATAATGATTTTTGTGATTAAACTATATGGCAGATGATTATGATTATATCTTTCTCGTGCTACTTGGTGAGCATTAATACGGCATCCAGAGTTTTGCTGGTGCTTAAAATTAGAAACATTCAAGAGACAGTTGCTGTTCCCTCACACATCCTAAAGAACAATACTAGGAACTTATATCAACCTTTTAAGCTTTTAAACGACCTATCTTGTGCTTTAGGAATTTAGGCGGAAAATTAGTCCTAAACAAAAAAGAAAAATGGTAAATATTAGCAAACTATTTCAATAAGTTGTTAAATTGTGAGGAACCAAGAACAGACATCCAGAACAAAATCCAGGATACCCTCACTCAAACTGAGAACCACCCAGCAAGGACGAAATCCAAAAATCATTAAAAACATGAAGATTGGCAAGGCCCCAGGGAAGAGTAAATAACAACTGAAATGTGGAAAGGTGAAGATGTGGCTAAATAGAGTCTTTGAAAAAATGCAGGAAATAGAAACTATTCTAGAAGATTGGAAAACAGCAATGATTCACCCAATCCATACAAAGGAGATAAAAGTGACCCCAACAACTATAGAAGAATATCCTCCCTTCCAGTCACTTACTTAATTGTTTCAAAAACATTACAAAACAATCTGGAAAGCCGACTGGTTCAGCAATTATGAGAGTGCTAAGGAACGTTTAGAAAACGAAGATCCTGTGTTTAACAAATTTTAAATATGAAATTCATTTTCAGGCATAGAAGAACGAGGTCTGAAAGCATTTATACAGCATTTTCAGACTTCAAAAAGCATAGATTCAATTGACAGGGAAACATTATTCAACATCCTAAAAGTGTATGGAACTAACAACAAATCAGACACATTAACAATTACAAAATGCAAAATTAAATTTTTAAGCGAGACCTCCAAAGCCTTTTAGATCAAAACTGGAGTAAGGTAGGAAAATGAACTGTCCTCACTGCTGTTCAATTGATTGCTAGAAAAGGTAATCAGTAAATGGAGGAAAAGAACAGAAGAAATTATAAGAATCACAATTGGGATAAAAGGGGATAATCTGAGTTTCGATTGCATGGTTTTTCCATATGATCTTTTCACTTTTTCTGAATCAAAATTTAAATAGCTAGGTGAAATAATGGAACCAAATGCTTTAGACAAAGAAACTAACCTAGCAAGGGCAAGAAAAATAGAGGTGGTATTTCATCAACAAAAAGCCTGTTTAACAAGAAATCTATTTCCATAAATGCGAAAGTTTTGCCCTACAATACTGTCACTAAACCAGAATGTCTTCATGCATCAGAATGCCTTTCGTTAAACACAGCCAAACAATCAGGTGAAATAGAAAAGAAGGAAAGGAAAATAATCAGGAAAATCTTGGGACTAAAATAGGAGGAACGGAAATGAAAATTAAGAAGTAATAAATAAGTTTGTGAAAACATAGAGCGAATATCAGACAGGATGAGGAAGGGAAGAGTTTCATTCTATGGACGCCTAAAAAAGCTAGATGAAAACAGAATAACAGAAAGAATTGTTAACTTCTTTAACAGAAACCCCAGAATATCAATGATGTGGATAAAGAAAGTCAAAGTAGACCTGAGGAAAATGGAAATATTGGAGGAAGAAATAGGAGAGACATGTTCAGAGCAAAAGCAAAAGGTTTCAAGGGCTTCAAAAAGAAAACAAAGAACAAGACAGGGGCAATATGGGAAGAAGAAAGAAGAGTAAAACATCAGGAAAGATTAAAAAATTACTGGAAAGAAATAAAGAAGAAAAGAAAGAATATACAGGGTGCTCCATTGATCGTGACCGGGCCAAATGTCTCACGAAATAAGCGTCAAACGAAAAAACTACAATGAACGAAACTTGTCTAGTTTAAAGGGAAAACCCGATGGCGCTGTGGTTGACCATCTAGATGGCGCTGCCATAGGTCGAACGGGTTTCAACTGCGGTTTTTAAAATAAAAACCCACATTTTTTATTACCTATTCGTGTAGTACGTGAAGAAGCAGGAATATTTTAGTTGGACCACTTTCTTCGCTTTGTGATAGATGGCGCTGTAATAGTTGTAACGTCCCCTTAGAAAAATTTCTGAATTACTGTGCTGATAAACCTCTTACATTATTTGCTTTTCAAACAGCTGAGCAAAACTGAACGTACTCAAACATTCACTAAAGTGACACACAATATTTTTAGTGCAACGCAATCTGACTTTCAAAAATCCCTACAAAAGAATGTCCCTGACTAACATTAACCTGTACCTTTCACAAATCACTTACCTCACCAAAAATCTTCTTTACTCGAACTACTGCAATACAGCGAGCGCCACTACTGCCAGCTAAATAAAAGATTCAAACTACTGAAGGCACTAACTACTGATAGGCATAGTTAGCAAATGAAAGATTTTGATAGAGAACAAACAATGTATTTACCTTAATAGTGTTGAAAAATCATAATATACATAGCAGTTCATGACATCCAGTCTTACAAATTTCAAAACTCCGCCATTTCTCTCCCCACATCCATCACTGCTGGCGGGTCACCTCCAACTGCGCAACGCTACGCGCTGTTAACATCCAGCTGCCCAACACTACAATGGCAGACAACAATGCAAACTAGCCACAGACTGCACACAGCACAGCCAGTGATTTTCATACAGAGCGCTACGTAACGTTGCCAATAAGAAAACATAAACAGCCTACTTACATAGTCACAAACATATGGCTCACAATTTTAGACTAACAGTTGATAACACGTAAGTTTTTTAAATTAAAATACAGAACGTAGGTACGTTTGGACAATTTATTTCGGTTGCCCCAATGTGATACATGTACTTTTGTGAACTTATCATTTCTGAGAACGCATGCTGTTACAGCATGATCACCCGTAAATACCACATTAATGCAATAAATTCTCAAAATAATATCCATCAACCCCAATGCATTTGGCAACACGTGTAACGACATTCCTCTCAACAGCGAGTAGTTCGCCTTCCGTAATGTTCGCACTTACATTGACAATGCGCTGACGCATTTTGTCAGGCGTTGCCAGTGGATCACAATAGCAAGTATCCTTCAACTTTCCCCACAGAAGGAAATCCGGGAACGTCAGTTACGGTGAACGTTCGTGCCATGGTATGCTGTTTCGATGACCAATCCACCTGTCATGAAATATGGTATTCAATACCACTTCAACCGCATGCGAGTTATGGGCCGGACATCCATCATGTCGGAAGTACATCGCCATTCCGTCATGCAGTGAAACATCTTGTAGTAACATCGGTAAAACATTACATAGGAAATCAGCATACATTGCACCATTTAGATTGCCATCTACATACATAGCACACGCCCGCTGGACATTTTGATCATAATAGCCATTTTAACACGGGTAATGCATCAAGAAGCAAATACCGTCCGCACTGGCGGAATGTTACGTGATACCACGTACTTATACGTTTGTGACTATTGCAGCGCCATCTATCACAAAGCACAAAAAGTGGTTCAACTAAGACATTCTTCATATTTCCTTACGTACTACACGAATATGAAATAAAAAATGGGGGTTCCTATTTTTAAAAAAATGCAGTTGATATCCGTTTGACCTATGGCAGCACCATCTAGCGGGCCAACCATAGTGCTATCTGGTTTCCCCCGTTCAAGATAGACGAGTTTCGTTCTTTGAAGTTTTTTCGTTTGATGCTTATGTCGTGAGATATTTGGCTCGGTCACTATCAATGGACCACCCTGTATAAGTCGTTTCATGTGGTGCTTAGTAGGCCAAACCAATTTTTAGAAATGCTACACAAAACTGGTATCAAATGATATGAAAACATGTTACTTTCCACAATTGATTAGAGACATAGTATAATGAATAGAACACGATTTTCTAGCTTACAAATGTTAACTCAATCGTATATTTTACATTGTATTTCGTCAACATTCTCAATCTCGAGACATCTCCAACTACTAACAAGGGACTAACTGGAAGCTAAGTGGACTAAACCGCCAGGCGACGCTGGATACGTGGCACACGCTAAATTTATTTTTTTGTAACTACATTTGCTTCGTGCGTCGTAAAAGACAATTTCTTCAATAAACAATTCGTAGAAATCACTTTAAAATGTTTTACTAAAGCATATTTCCTTACGAAACAATGCGCAACAGATCTTTTGAATTGTCTAAAACAATACGTCGGAAGAATCCACTGACTGGCGCCGGGGTAAATGAGGCCAACTTTGTGTTTACGGATTGCTGTTTCCGTCAATGGGAACAGTTTGTTAGTGATCACATTAAACTGCATGGCACAAACTGAAAACTCTCTACAACAGCGCTACTATGCCTGTTCCACAACGATTTCGCGTTATTTTATTTAAACTTCTCATTTTTCAAAACGTTTATAGTCATGGAATTACAAACGGGTTTAAAATATTTTACAGTATATCAAGGTTAATCTCGTTCAGCCTTCGCCCCATTTTTTAAATTCTTCATTGCATTTTACAATGTTAATTATTTACAAAAATCAATTTTATGGTAATAGAACCACAGAAGATCATAGGTAAGTTATTTTAATGCGCCAATTCTTAACCTATTCTCATCCCATCCCTTACTATTCTCTGTAATTTTTATTAATTTCTCATCAGTTTGATATGTACAGTCAAATCTTATGGTTTGTTACATAGTTATACCTGTTTCTGTAAGAGTTAGCTTTGATTCCTAGAAAGAAATTGTGACTTGTAATCTAAGTAAAAAGGGAACAAGTTAAGTAAGGTAGCAAATTTCAAAAGTACCATTAATAGTAATATTGCACTAGCTGTTAGAGATTGTATTTCGGATGATAATTGGAGGTAAAGGAATTTTAATTAGATAAAACAATCTGGGATGATTGCCATATACTGTTGATGGAAGTGGTGTACGTCGTTCCAAGACTGTGCTGTGTCACATTGTTGAAATTGCTGTTTGGCGCTTATCCGTTTGTTCCCATTGACGGTAATGGCAAGGGCGCCACCTGCTCTTCATAAGGGAGTGCTACACGACTTAACTGGGTTTCTAAACTTCGTACATTCTTATAAAATTATATATATGAATTTTTACCGATGTTAGTAATTTATACGCTGTAAGTTGTCAAAAATTGTTTGTTAACAGATCGTTGGCCTCATGCACCGTAACGCCAATCACCGCGCTCTTCCAAAGTATTATTTTCGCCCATTTAAAAGGTCTCTTACGCATTGTTCTGTAAAGAAATACGTTTTCGTAAAACATTTTAAAGTGATTTCCATGAATTGTTTACTGATGAAATTCTTTTTTACGATATAGAAATGAAAATGAAGTTGTATATAAAAAAATGCAGAGTGTACCACGTATCCAGAGCCGCCTAGCAGTTTAGTCCACCTGCTTTCCAATTTGTCCCTTGGTAGCAGTTTGGTCATGTCTCATGATAGAGAATGTTGACGAGACACAATGTATCTAATGACAAGTTTTCCATGTTTGACATAACACTGATAAGCTGGAAAGCCATTTTCTACTCATTACAGAGACTATGTCTCTAATAAATAGTGAAATGTAACATATCTTCATATCTTTTGTTACCAGTTTGTGTTGTATTTTATAGCCTTTGTAAACATAATTTGTAAACGCGTAAGGCAATTTTAAAAGGTTAGACACTGGACTCGCATTCGGGAGGACGACAGTTCAATCCTGCGTCCGGCCATCCTCATTTAGGTTTTCTGTGATTTCCGTAAATCACTTCAGGCAAATGCCGGGATGGTTCCGTTGAAAGGGCACGACCGACTTCCTTCCCCATCCTTCCCTAATCCGATGAGACCGATGACCACACTGTCTGGTCTCCTTCCCCAAAACAACCAACCAACCAACCAAATTTAAAAAATTTTGGTCAAGCCATCTGAAAAGTATTAAAGAACGTCTATGTAATCTACATCGAGGTGAAGTTTTGATATTTGTAACTGTTGTTTTTATCAACGGTATCGTCGCTATCGGTACTCCATGTATCAACTGAAATTTCACAGTATGAATAATTCATTCCCTAAAAACTGTTCATTTCGCTTCATTTGAATTGACTCACATGCTGATATTCTGTCCCTAGACTTACTTTCAAATTACCATTCCGATTAACGATTGTTCAATGACTTCAATAATGAGTTGGAGCTTAAGCTCGCTCAAAGAGGTGATTATTAGTGGACTGAGCAAGGCGTCATGTCATACGGACTATTCTGGTCACAGGAATGTGCTGCTGTACCTAAGTGTACGACATCTCATTGCAATCTTACAACTTACTGACTGTCAGTGCTCAACAAACCCTTCGAGTTTTGATTCGTTTGGCCAGTCATTTGGGCAATGAGATTGCTGTATCTCACATAGTGAGATGCCTGAGAAGCGACATGTTCCAGATCAACAAGAGAAAGGTTAATTACAACACAACATAATATAGCTAAACAAAAAAATTGTTTTTACAAAACTTTGTACCAGACTCTCACAGACTTATATTAGGCGTTCTCCTGGAAAACACCAAAGTTACCTGAGATGAAGGGACGTGAAGAATAATCCAACGAAGTTTCCCATTTTGAGGTAGGAGAGTGTACTTGGTAGCTACGATGGAGAAGTCCGAAGCCCGTCGACGATAGCGTCTAGGATCAGCCGACGCAGGAATTGGCCCAGAGCCTCGGCTGAGAAATGGCGATGAATTGAACTGTGCCACTACAAATAGCCGTTGCGCAGACGTGCACTTCTGGATCTAATACCGCGCACGTGACTCGGCGGGGAGAACCCCATGGCTGCACTTGCCCCGCCATCTACTGAGCTGCAATGTGACGCTCACCAGTGGCCGAAGTCCGGGTAGACGACACCTTGGAGGCATGCACATACGCGATGCTTCTCAGATCGCAGGGTTGCCGGTCTGTCAGGCGTATTTCTGGTATAAGGCAAAAGTTTTTAAAGCTTTTGGCTTTTATTAGACAATTTTATGTCAGCTGTGTTTGTGATTAAGTTGTAGCTTCTTATGAAATTATTTCGTGAAAGAAATATTCTCTCATCTCTTCATTAATCAGAATGTTTCGATTTTAGTACAAACACTTTTACATCCAAAGAGTTCAGTGAAGCGCTCGGAGGCTTTTGACCACACAGACTGTTCGAAAAAATTTTCGGAGCGTGAGCTTAGATTGAACGGGAGCAAGCGATGAAAGAATAATTTTAATGAAAATTTAAAAAAAATGACTGCAGTGTGAATTTAAAGCAAACAATAAACACAACTAGAAAGTTGGTCAGAAAGTGCACATCTGTGAAATCGACATCTGTTGGCATGTAGCACTCACTACGGTGGTCTTCTACCTTGTGTTTTATAACCTTGTGTATTTTAACGTGCTTCCATGCTCCACAAGTGATCAAACGAAGCTGCTGAAGCCTGTTGTATCCTTCATCGGCGATGCGTGTGAGGAGGGTTCCTGCGCCGAAGCACATCAAACTTCAACTGGTCCAAGGCGTGTGCAATTCAGTTCACGTCAGCAGATATGGCGAGCCATCCCTGGAGACTGGAGTACTATGCAGAGAGTATAGAGCAATCCTGAAACAGCGGAACGAACGAAATACATGTTCCGACTGCTTCCTGTTACCGTTACTGATGTAGTTTTGCAAGATCAAGGTTGTACTTCGACATTAAACAGACGACGCGAAGTTGTTAATTCACTGTTTCATAAATTCATTCAATTTTTGACGTGCGTTCATCCTTCAAGGCTCTGACAGAAAAAAGCAGAATTGCTACCGTAGTTAGCTGGTGAAACATCCTAAGACCCCACCTATTTCGCCTTCCAGTTGGTGCATAGCTCCAAGCTCATGTAGCCAAGTATGATCACCATCAGTTTTAAGCTAAACTTTTCTTCAGTATTCCTCTTTTGTAAGCAACGTCGAACTGGAGGACTCGATTAGCCTGACGAGGCAGTTCCGTAAAACAACAGAAACTTCTGCATGAAAAGGCGATCAGTTTTGCGTTCAAAACAGATACATCTCAACTTATAACTATTGTAAATTCTCCGAAAATGCTAATCAGATTTTCGAGAACAAAACGCCATTGAATTTTCTCTTTTAAAACTACGATTCTAGCTGCACAAATCACTACAGCTCCATTTCAAAACGTGTAGATGTCACCGATATCTCTGCAATTAAAGCAGCTATGAAGAGAGAGTATCCGTCTTTAGTAAGAACTTTTTCTCAATTCACATCGACGAACTTCGATATACGATATCACGAATGGTTCAGGAAAGATCAGAGGGAAAAACCACTAGATCATTACTACTGGAATTTTATTAGCGATCGCATACGTTTCTTAACATTCAACTACTTTCTTGGGGTAATTTATTACCCCACGCATCGTTCTTTTGTTTACAATTCCGTCCCTATTTTAGTGCTGCTAATTTTATTGCTGGGTTTGCTTTTGCAACGTACAGGTGCGCGCTACTGTGCCCACTACCTCCTCAGTACGATTTGGAGTCGAAATGTAGGCATGAAGTTATAAACATTACTTTTCTTATTTGTCGTCGCAAATAGTTTATAATTGTTTTAGACACAATGGAGCTATGTTTGAACGATGATCAAATTTCGGAGTTATTGTTAGCTAGCGACGACTGCTGACTTATTGGATACACCACCTTCTTTTCAAGATACAGCTGACTTTATGACAATAAAACTGAAATATCTGATCATGAAACTGGTAATGAAACAGATGTCGATGAAGAAGCACAACAAGAGAATGTCGCGAGAAAAGCCAAGGAAGAGTAAGACTAACTATTTTTACGGGAAAACCGTTGTAAATAGCAGTAACAAGAGGGTGCATCGATATTTTATGAAACAACTCGGCATATCCTTGATCAAAACAAATGTCAAAAAGACGAAAATGTATTGAAGAAATTTTTCTGGGGACTTGACGACTCAGATGGACAGCTTTCTTTATAAAAATTTTGAAAATGGTAATAGTGCTGACAAATCTGCAGTGCAAGTGCAAGCAGGACCAAGTAAACCAAAAATAGAAATATTTCACGATACCACATATCTTCAAGTCTTAAAAACAGAAAAACTATCGAAAAATGTTCTAAATGCCAAAAACACGGCATGTCTTAACTCTAATGAACGAAAATAAGTGCTTCGTTGGTTCGTTCACATACCTAATGTCATTTTTTAATCGGAAGTCATAATTGTTTTCTTTATAGGTTACTTAATTCTTCATTTTGCGATGTCAAAACATGTTTCTGAATATTGTTGATGTAGATGTACTTTACTTTTTATTAATTCGAAAAACTCTGTTTTAGAGCCTTAATTACTGGTGATATCATCTTTTCGTCTCTTAACAAAGATTTAGCTTCATAAACAGAAACCTTTCTTTTATTCCCAGAACTAAATTTTGACTCTGCATTGGACTGTGCGCTGATATGGTTCTTCCTGGCATATTAAAACTGTGTGCCGGACCAGTACTCCAACTCGGGACCTTTGCTATTGGCGGGAAAGTGCTCTACTGACTAAACTACCAAAGCACGACTCCCGACTCGTCCTCACAGCTTTAATTCTGCCAGTACCTTACCTCCAACCTTCCTAACCTCACAGAAGCTCTTCCGCGAAACTTTCAGAAATAGCACTTCTGGAAGAAAGGATATCGCGGAGACAGAATGGAGAGACATTTCCGGAAAGAAATTCTCACTCTGCAGCGGAGTGTGCAGTGATATGAAAATTCCTGGCTGATTAAAACTATGTAGAGCACTTGCCCGCGAAAGGCAAAAGTCCCGAGTTCGAATCTCGGTCCGGCACAGAGTTTTAAGCTGCCTGGAAATTTCTTTCTTTTATTCATGCTTCAACAACAGTTAAGAGAAACACACGAGTAAATATGTCTGAGATGGTTTTCGTATATGGTATTGAAAATTACCCCACAAAGTTACTGACATCAGTCTAAATAGCAAGTATACTTTAGGGTTAATACAAACGGTTATTATGATAGATATGAAACGGAAATGCTCCTTTCTGATACTGGTGAACCAGTAGCAGCAATCTCTAAAAACAGAACCTTGGTTTGAACTTCATCTGAGAGGCTGCTCATTGCGTGCAGCGATGGCACGGTGATATTGGGGGTCAGAAGCGCGATTAGAGCCAAGTGGAGCAGTTACACACAGCCGTTGGATTCCGACTCAGGCTAACCGCTCTCCCGGCTGTAGACACCGAACACACTTGATCTGTCACAGCACGCTACTTCCATTGTCTTACTGTATCACCACATACACCATTCACCCATTTCCTACATTAATTGTTTGTTGTTTACGTATTTTGGGATCTAACGCAAACGTTTTCTACATTAGCGTAAACTCTGCTAGCCTTGCA
Source organism: Schistocerca serialis cubense (assembly GCF_023864345.2). Lineage (NCBI taxonomy): Eukaryota > Metazoa > Arthropoda > Insecta > Orthoptera > Acrididae > Schistocerca > Schistocerca serialis. The sequence goes on from NC_064639.1 coordinate 910,700,391, forward strand.
CCCCACTAGTTTCCTTGACATTAGCTGATAATCCTTGTACGTATAACAGTTTGATCAACAAAAATTCTAATCCTGTCTCACTGGCGCGTACTTTTTGTCGAAAAACGTCGATATTCTCAACAAACTATCTAATTTTACCCTGTTACCTTACTCATGGCCTTGCTTAATTGCTGCGCTATTCCATTGAATTTCATTATTAACCACGTGTTACAAGAGGGAATATAATTTTGGTGATTAGTTGTCTGTTTTCCACGTCGATTAGGCATCTTAATCTCTTGAGGTTATACCCACACGGCCAGAGCAAGACCTGAGTAAATTAAAATCTGGGAAAGTGTCTTCCAGTATGAGGACACAAGAAAAGTTCACTGACGCAGCCACAGAAACAGCAGTGTTGTCAGCAAGAACTCAAATACGTAAACCTGTGTTTGGCGTTAGATTAGACGACCAGATTGTTACATGCGCATATGAAGAAGTCTGAGTACTGGTAGAGCTGTTCAGAGTCGTATTTATACGGAAGTAGGCATTAAAACCATCTCAAAAATCGTTGATAACCCTTTTTAAGTGGAAATTTAGTCAAATAACGGCAGCCGAATTACTAATTTCGGAATTTCGTGAACATGTTTTCGTGTCACATTCCCACACACATTCTGTATTTTACAACGACCTCCAATCATCATGTTCTTGTACCTGCTCACTTGAACAACTTATTTCACTGTTCTTCCTTCCATTTTTAACTGAGGGATCGGAAGGAACTTAATTATGTATGTATACAGTTCATCGATTCCGGGAATCGGGTATCTCGACCATCATTGCCCGTTATCGACATTGTTCCTGCACGATATCGGTCCCAAGGATTCCAAGATTTTCGAAAATGTTTTAATTTCAATAACATAAATGTGAACTTAAACTCATGCAATATTGTAATAGTTATCCGTTCAGGCTGATTGAGTTGTAATGGCAAAAGTCAAACGTCAGGAAAGGAATGACTTCACTGCTCATATAAGGCGTTTCGCAAGTTATCCATCATCAGATGTCCAGGAACGATTATTAGTCTGCGAATATTTGTTTCACATACAACTTGAAACGCCATATACATGACCATTAATCGCTCTTGGATATATGATGATGGATAAATTCCGAACGCTTCATATGAGCAATAAAGGCATTCGTTGCCTGATGTTTGACTTTTACCATTGCGACTCAGTGACCCTGAATACAGAACAATCACTTCTTTAAAAAGATTTCTAGTATGACATCGGATAACAAACGAAGAAAGAAATATTTTTTCTTTTGATATCATTACAAATTAACAGTTTACGGATTTTTTCCTTTACTTGTACTGTCAAACCTTATTTCTTGCCAAATTTCATGATTGTAGATGACCAGGCATTACCCTATAGGTTTTGATGAGTGAGTTTCCGAGTATCAAAATACGTACCATACACCACTGGCCAGTAAAATTGCTACACCACGAAGATGACGTGCTACAGACGCGAAATTTAACCCACAGGAAGAAGATGCTGTGATATGCAAATGATTAGCTTTTCAGAGCATTCACACAAAGTTGGCGCCGGTGACGACACCTACAACGTGCTGACATGAGGAAAGTTCCCAACCGATTTCTCTTACACAAACAGCAATCGACCGGCGTTGCCCGGTGAAACGTTGTTGTGATGCCTCGTGTAAGGAGGAGGAATGCGTACCATCACGTTTCCAACTTTGATAAAGATCGGATTGTAGCCTATCGCGATTTCGGTTTATCGTATCGCGACATTGCTGCTCGTGTTGGTCGAGATCCAATGACTGTTAGCAGAATATGGAATCGGTGGGTTCAGGAGGGTAATACGGAACGCCGTGGTGGATCCCAACGGCCTCGTATCACTAGCAGTTTAGATGATACGCATCTTATCCGCATGGCTGTAACGGATCGTGCAGCCACGTCTCGATCCCTGAGTCAACAGATGGGGACGTTTGCAAGACAACAACCATCTGCACGAACAGTTCGACGACGTTTGCAGCAGCATGGACTATCAGCTCGGAGACCATGGCTGCGGTTACCCTTGACGCTGGATCACAGACAGGAGCGCCTGCGATGGTGCACTCAATGACGAACCTGGGTGCACGAATGGCAAAATGTCATTTTTTCGGATGAATCCAGGTTCTGTTTACAGCGTCATGATGGTCGCATCCGTGTTTGGGGACATCGCGATGAACACACATTCGAAGCGTGTATACGTCATCGCCATACTGGCGTATTACATGGCGTGATGGTATGGGGTGCCATTGGTTACACGTCTCGGTCACCTCTTGTTCGCATTGACGGCACTTTGAACAGTGGACGTTACATTTCAGATGTGTTACGACCCGTGGCTCTAACCTTCATTCGATCCCTGCGAAACACTATATTTCAGCATGATAATGCACGACCGCGTGTTGCAGGTCGTGTACAGGCCTTTCGGGATACATAAAATGTTCGACTGCTGCCCTGGCCAGGACATTCTACAGATCTTCCACCAACTGAAAACGTCTGTTCAATGGTGGCCGAGCAACTGGCTTGTCACAATACGCCAGTCACTACTCTTGATGAATTGTGGTATCGTGTTGAAGCTGCATGGACAGCTGTACCTGTACACGCCATCCAAGCTCTGTTTGACACAATGCTCAGGCGTATTAAGGCCGTTATTACGGCCAGAGGTGGTTATGCTGATTTCTCAGGATCTATGCACCGAAATTGCGTGAAAATGTAATCTCATGTCAGTTCCAGTATAATATATTTGTCCAATGAATACCCGTTTATCATCTGCGTTTCTTCTTGGTGTAGCAATTTTAATGGCCAGTAGTGTAAATGGCCATACTTTTTGACTGCATTGACTTAGAACGTTTATTATACCACCAAGGGACCGTAGACATCAGTTAATGACCTTAACTTCAACTTGGAACGTCTACCCGTTCCTGAGAAAAACGGTTTTTAATAGTCGGACAGACAGACAAACAGACGGACGGACAACAAAGCTATCCTAAAAGGGTTCCCTTTGTACGACTGAGGCACGGAACCATAAAAATGGATGTAGTGTTCCACATATGTTGCACAATTGATGAGATATTAATTAGTTACATTTGGATTGGAACATAAACTAGGTTGTCAGCTGGTTACTGCCCCGATGTCCTGACAGAAACACACCGCCGGGGTATCAGTTGACACGAGATGCACAACAGTTGCGCGGTCTGCCTAATAATCAGGCAATCGTTGATCCAATGTTTACTAAAACATGTGATTTCCCTGCAAGCACTAAAGATTAGCCTGTACTGTGAGAACGAACGCTTTACATTCCTGTTTTGCGTGGTGCAGCATACAGTAAACGTTTCACCGTAGGAAAATTGTAATTTATTTTCTCAGGGGGTATCCAGTTTATGATTAGTTACCTCGATTTTTTCGCGATCTATTTGCAAAAAAAAGAATGGCTCTGAGCACTATGCGACTTAACTGCTGAGGTCATCAGTCGCCTAGAACTTAGAACTAATTAAACCTAACTAACCTAAGGACATCACACACATCCATGCCCGAGGCAGGATTCGAACCCGCGACCGTAGCGGTCGCACGGTTCCAGACTGTAGCGCCTAGAACCGCACGGCCACTCCAGCCAGCGATCTATTTGCATCTAGACAAAGTAAACCTTAGACATTATGCTTTATGTGCACTGCTGCCGATAGAAATTGGAAGGAGCGAAAGGATACGAAATCGTAAGAGGTTACTTTTATTGCATAGTATAGTAGAAAGAATACTGTATTAAATATGCAGGTGATTTTATGGTACACTAAATACGGAATTTCGTATATAGAGCTACCACCTCTGGGAGGCATAGAGTCGATAGCCTGCATAACAGGCTTAGGTGTCTCAATCCATGATGCTTCAGCTCTATACGTTCCAAGGTGGTAGCATCCTCCCCAAATTGTAGGCAACCAACGTTTTGAATTGCCAAGAGGCTTACAGAACGTGCTGGCCAGGAGAACAGGAGGAGGGAGGTCAGGCAGCAAGGGCAACGTACGGTCTTGTGTTAGGTAGTTTAATCGTAATGTTACATTTACCTCGAAATCAGGATGAAGCCACTGCACACAACACGTCAGAAAAGAAACTGTTGCTGTCTGTATTATCAGCTATGTTACCCAGAGGTATGTTGTATGGTAACCGGGGACCTAGAAACGACAGAGAGGCTCCGTCCCCGCCGCAGCCGAGGTGGTCCACAACACCACGACGACAACCACAGTCCACCCCTCCGCCGCCCCACACCGAACCCAGGGTTTCTGTGCGGTTCGGCCCCCGGTGGACTCCCCCCCCCCCCCCCCCCTCACACCAGACGAGTGTCACCCCTATGTTTGCGTGGTAGAGTAATGGATGTGTATGCTTACGTGGAGAACTTGTTTGTGCCCGCATCTCGTGGTCGTGCGGTAGCGTTCTCGCTTCCCAAGCCCGGGTTCCCGGGTTCGATTCCCGCCGGGGTCAGGGATTTTCTCTGCCTCGTGATGGCTGGGTGTTGTGTGCTGTCCTTAGGTTAGTCAGGTTTAAGTAGTTCTAAGTTCTAGGGGACTGATGACCATAGATGTTAAGTCCCATAGTGCTCAGAGCCATTTGAACCATTTTGAAGAACTTGTTTGTGCAGCAATCACCGACATAGTGTAGCTGAGGCCTAATAAGCGGAACCAGCCCACATTCGTCGAAGCAGATGGAAAGCCGCCAGCTGACCAGACCTCGACACAAGTCCGCCGGGCGTATTCGTGACGGGACCAGGCGCTCCTTCCCGCTCCGGAAAGTCGTGCATTAGACCGCTCGGCTAACCGGGTGGGTTAACCAGAGGTGGTCGCGTTGCTATCGAATGGCGAAACATGCTGTGAAGCCTGCTGATTGGCCCATGTATCTAAAACGAATGGAATCTGGTAACATCCAATCCCCATCCACGGATACATGGTTATTCTGTAAGCAGTACTAGGTTTCGTCTGACGAGATGATGTGGTGCCGCTCAAGTGTCCAGTGTTGTGCTTGGGCACATTACCACAGCGCCTTTCTTTTATGGCTGCATCGGGGGAAGCCGCTGCCGCTATGCTGACAGTCCGTGCTGCTACAGGCGTTGTTACATTGTCCATGTGAATACTGTTAGGGGGAGCGAACTGCGACTCATACCTATTAGATGACGCACCAATTCGCCGACAATAGGAGGTCAAGTATCTCGGAACTGTCGTGGACGAGGGCTGGACTTTTACCGTGCACATCGTCACCATAACATAAAGGGTGTAGGGAAGCAGCCTACACACGCTATATAGAATTCACATGCTTTCCATTGCGTGCCAGCCTAGTCCGCTGTAACGCGCTATGACATCACAAATGTTGCGCTATACCTTAAACATAAAGTAAATAATCTGAAAAGTTGATAGCATGTCAGGAGTGATGCTAAAATGGTAATGTGTTAACTTTCAGTTTAGTAACTTCAACAGTTTTCGAAATTTGGACTTTTTATGTAAAACTCATCGTTGCAACAGAATGGAGCTAGAAACTTCAAAATTTATATTCGAATTCCTTTTTCACTGTACTTTAATGGAAAGAGCATGCTGGATCTGACAAAGTAATATTTTGGTTGAAGTTCATGATTTTCTGTTTTTGTGTCCTGAAAGTATGGAAGCAAGATAGATTACGTAAGTGATTAGACAAAGCTAGGGTGTTTCGATTTAGGTATAATGGAGATACACTATAATAACAAAGATGTGAGAAGTTCGAAAAAGGTAGCTAAAGAACTATAGCTGTAGCGTCTCTCCAAAGGGCAAGTTCAGAACTCATCTATTGCGTGCAGTACAACTAAAATAATTCTCTCGTCGAAAGTATTTAACCTAGCCACATTAAAATTTTATTGTAGATACGTACCTGTGTGCCGATTGCACAATTAAATCGGGAGCTTCATTGGCCTTCAGTAAGTGAAGCAATTAATTATTTAGCAAGTTGAAGTGGTGTTCTGCTAGCCCCAGCGGCTAGTCAGTAAGGCAAATGTCGGCTGCCTTCGGCGGACCGCACCGCGGCTGTATAAATAAGAGCGTGCGAGCTAGAGTAACCTCCGTGAATCCCGTCGTCTCTACCATGCCTTCCTCCACACGTGTGACCCGGACACACTACGACGCCACCGGCAACTCCAGAGACACATTCGTAATTTGCTCGCGGCTAAGAAACGTCGGGACTGGTGACAGACATGCACCCATTTAAATGCTACCCTACCTATCAACTCGTCCAAGTTCTGGTCAGCCTTCCATTGCCTTACCGGAACTAAACCTTCCCCCTACTATCCTCTTCTCCATAATGATCACCCCTTCCCTGACACCCTTAGTAAGGCCAATCACTTTGCATCCTACCTCTCGGGTGTGTTTTCCATCCCCGATGATCCCCAGTTCGATTACTCCCTCTTCCCGGATGTCCGCTATCGAACTGACCCCTCTGTCCCTCCCCTCGCACCTGGTTTCCAGTACTTGGACAACACTGCACACACGGAACTCAATGCCCCTATCACTACACAGGATCTCACTGCTACACTCCGCACTAAACGCATCACCGCTCCTGGTCACGATCGTGTCACCTACCGTCACCTTCGTGAAGATCCTGTCTCTTTCCCTCCACTCTGGCCAGGCTCTACAATGTCGTCCTGTCCACTGGTTACTACCCCGACCTGTGGAAAACCTCCCGTATCCTGATGTTCCTTAAACCTGGCAAACCGCCGTCCGCCGTCTCCTCCTACCGTCCCATCAGCCTTATCTCGGTCTTCAGCAAGGTCCTGGAATCTATCCTCACCCGACGCATCCACCAGCATCTCCGCCAGCATCGCCTCCTTTCCGTTACCCAGTGTGGCTTTCAGCCGTCCTTCTCTTCCGACGACCTTCTCCTTCACATCACTCATCTCCTTTCCAACCAGCTTAATTCCCGTCGCTCCGCAATCTTCCTCTCCCTGGATGTCGAGCGAGCTTATGACCGCATATGGCATTCCGGTCTCCTCTTCAAGCTCCACACCTTCGCCCTTCCCATTAACTACGTCCGTCTGATCGGCTCCTTTCTCTCCCACCGTCATTCCTATGTCACCATCCATAACACAGATTCCTACACCTTTTTCCCCTCCGCCAGTGTGCCCCAAGGCTCCGTCCTCTCCCCCCTTCTGTACCTTTTGTACACGGCGGACATGCCGCCGCCGTCACCCCCCCGTCCACCTTCTCCAGTTTGCCGATGACACCGCCTTCCTTGCCCTTGCCCCCACCCTGCAGCGGCCCCAACACCTTCTCCAATCCCATCTTGACCGGTTCACCACATGGTGGTTGCTCAAGGTCAATCCCTCCAAAACCCAGGCGATCATTGTAGGCAAAACCACCCCTTCCTTCGGCCTCCTCGATTTCTATCTCACCATCTATGGCCGTCCTATCGCCCTCACTCCCACCCTTAAGTACCTTGGCTTCACCCTCGACCGTCGCCTCTCCTGGACTCCCCATCTCCGGACAATCCAAACCAAGGCATGCTCCCGAATCCAAGCTCCTTTCCGGCCGTACATGGGGTCTGGACCCCTCCATCATCCTCCACACCTATAAATCCCTCATCCGCCCTATTCTTTGTTACGCCCATCCGGCCTGGATCTCCGCCCCCCCCCCCCTACCTTTCATAGATCCTTCCAAATCCTTGAACGCCATGCTCTCCGCCTCACCTATCGCATCCGTCTCCCCTCCCCCACGCGGATCCTGTACGATCTCATCCCCTTCCCCCACCTCCTCCTTTTCCTTGAAAGGATACGGAGCCTGTACACCTCCCGCAAACTCGATCCTCCTCACCCGCTTGTCTCACCCATCCTCTCCCACCCCACGCCTGTATTCCCACGTCCCACCCGGTCTCCATCTCTCCACCCTCCTTACCCTCTCCCAAGGTGGCTTCTGCCAGCTCCCTCTCCCTGATGATGTCCTCCTCCCCTCCATCTACCCCTCCTAACAACTTTGATCCTCCCTCCCTCTTCCTGTTTTTGCTCCTTTGGGCACCCTCCCACACTCCTCTCCCTCTTCCCTCCCTCCTCCATTTCTCCCCACTCCTCCCCCGGGCTTCCCCTCCCCGGTCCCTCTTCTCTTCCCCCCATCTCCGCTCCATTGGCATCTATGTTCTCCCCTCTCCCCCACCTCTCCCCTTCTTCCCGTCTTGGCAGGTCCCCAGACTCGCACACGCTAAGTGGACATTCGCGCGCCGGAGATCATCGCCATCAGTGTCTCGTGTGTGCCGTCGTGTTTAGTGTTCAGTGTTCACCGTCACGCTACATCGTTCACCTGTGCCATCGCCATCTTCAGTGTTAGTGCGTTGTGACAACAGTTTGTAGTGTGGATTATCGTCGAGTGTGAACGGATCCGTGTTTGTCTTTCTGTGTCTACTGTTTTATTACCCACTGCTACGTAACTTATGTGTATTTTTTCTGTTGTTTTCTCATTGTCTATTCTATGGCTGAAGAGCAGCGTAGAATGCTGCTGACAGCCTGCCTGTTGTACAGGTTTTAAAATAACAATAAAGAAAAAAAAACTAGAGTAAGGCCCCAGTTCTCTTTAAATTCGTATCAGTGCGCACTCCGTGCCGGAAGCCGCGTCGTGTTTGTGCGGTTGCAAGGAACAGCCTTGGATGCCGTATTACGTAACTCAATATGCACTTAAAAATGAGTTCGCATCGGGGTAAAGTGTTAATTACGCGACGTCTCCAGTGATTTAGTCTCAGTTTGCGTCTGTCATATTTTCACGTGTCGCCACAGGACAGACTTTCTGCCATTACTAGCGTGGCGTTTGATGAGTGTTAACATCAAATTTTGGCCAGCATTCACTTTGAACATTTACATCGATAACGATTATTGAACGGTTTCGTTATCTAGGGATAATAGGATCTGCGCAATAGACTCTGAACAGCTCTGATAGTACAATAGCTGAAATGGGTAATCATTTGTCTGGAATTTTATGCTTTATGGTTTTCAGAATATAGTGAAAATTGTTACAGTAAACTACAATTTTTGTGAATTCCAGGCACCATCCTAAATCCTCAGAGTAATGAACTTCAATAATAAATAACTTTTTCTCCATCAGAGTGGGCACAGTGAAATCTAATTACAGGCATCACGGTTTTGCTAATCACTTTCTGGTTGCCTGTGTTGAGAACGGCAACATATATATAATAATAACTTTTTTCCACCTGCCACCCCACAAGGGCCCTTAAAGTCTTAAACTAACTAATAAATTCATAGTTTTCGAAGCCAAGATCGATTGATGTGATATTGTTTATGTGTCCAGTTTCGACAATAACTAGCGTTTATCTTCAGATGCCCAGATCTCCCAGAAGTATAACTACACATCAGTCTCGCCGACATACAAGAGGCCGGCCATGGCGGTGCGAATAGTGCGAAGAAGTGTTTTGCTACGATTAACAGAGGCATACCGGACATCTCCCACCAATGCGCTACTTACCAACATGAGCTTATGTTCCCTGTACTTAACTATAAGACAGCCAGCAGGCAACTATTGGCCACTACACTGTCCAAACGCATCATTGTGGCCATCTGTCAAAGGCCTGAATAACCACCTTTCGCAGCACGAGACGTGCAGCAAGAAAGTCAGTGACTTTCTGAAAGATACCGACAGGGATGTGGAGTCATGCTGACTCCCGTGGCTTGGCCAGCTGCGCTAGGTTTCTCGGTTGAGGATCCATGATGCGAACAGCCCAATAGAGGTGGTCCCAAAGATTCTCAATTGAGTGTAAACCCGACGGGTCTGGTGGACAGGAAAGTACGGTAGACTGCTACGCTGACAGTGTTCTTTGAATCACACACACACACAGCGACCTGTTTGACATTCCACGTTGTAATGCTGGTAGATGCTATCGTGGCGACGAAAAACAAAATACATGTAAGGAATGGACACGCCCTCAAGGACAGATGCATACTTGTGCCTTTCCGAATCATGGGATCACCCCGTGAATGCCACTACAACATTCCTCAAACCATAACGCCTGGTTGCAGGATATTTACTTTCAGACATTTCACACTACACGCCAACGTCCATCTGTCCGGTGAAATATAAAATGTGATTCAGTGGACATACAGTTGTGATACTGGCGTCAAATTTCAGCCTTCATCGTCCATGAAGAGCACTCAGCGTCTGTGCGTGAACCATGCGCCTGTTTCAGTGGCCCATACACAGGAACGTTCTCTGGACATTCGATGAAACTATAATTAGAGTAGGGTTGTAGGTTCGTAAGACAAAAATTTCCATGGGACAACCAGTAACTATATATGATTCTTGTAAATTAGATACAGATGAGAAGACTCATACTAGTACATCGTTCTCCTTCTTACATAAGAAATAACACGATATTCTCACACTCAACAAACACTGAAATCTGGATTCTGACCTCGGGGAAGACCAGTTTGGATTCCGTAGAAATTTTGGAACACGTGAGGCAATACTGACCTTACGACTTATCTTAGAGGAAAGATTAAGGAAACGCAAACCTACGTTTGTAGACATAGAGAAAGCTTTTGACAATGTTGATTGAAATAGTCTCTTTGAAATTCTAAAGGCGACAGGGGTAAACCAAAGGGGCGAAACGCTATTTACAATTTGTACAGAAACCAGATGGCAGTTATAAGAGCCGAGGGGCATGAAAGGGAAGCAGTGGTTGGGAAGGAAATGAGACAGGGTTGTAGCCTATCCCCGATGTTATTCAATCTGTATATTGAGCAAGCAGTAAAGGAAACAAAATAAAAATTCGGAGTACGTATTAAAATCTATGGAGAAGAAATAAAAACTTTGAGGTTCGCCGATGACATTGTAATTCTTTCAGAGACAGCAAAGGACTTGGAAGAGCAGTTGAACGGAATGGACAGTGTCTTGAAAGGAGGATGTAAGATGAGCATCAACAAAATAAAACGAGGATAATGGAATGTTGTCGAATTAAGTCGGGTGATGCTGAGGGAATTAGATTAGGAAATGAGACACTTAAAGTAGTAAAGGACTTTTGCTATTTGGGGAGCAAAATAACTGATGATGGTCGAAGTAGAGAAGGTATAAAATGTAGACTGGCAATGGCAAGGAAAGCGTTTCTGAAGAAGAGAAATCTGTTAACATCAAGTATAGATTTAAGTGTCAGAAAGTCGTTTCTGAAATTATTTGTATGGAGTGTGGCCATGTATGGAAGTGAAACATGGACGATAAATAGTTTGGACAAGAAGAGAATAGAAGCTTCCGAAATGTGGTGCTACAGAAGAATACTGAAGATTAGATGGGTAGATCACATAACTAATGATGAAGTATTGAATAGAATTGGGGAGGAGTGTGTGGCACAACTTGACAAAAAGAAGAGACCGGTTAGTAGGACATGTTCTGAGGCATCAAGAGATCACAAATTTAGCATTGGAGGGCAGCGTGGAGGGTAAAAATCATAGAGGGAGACCAAGAGATGAATACACTAAGCAGATTCAGAAGGATGTAGGTTGCAGTAAGTACTGAGAGATGAAGAAGTTTGCACAGGATAGGGTAGCATGGAGAGCTGCATGAAACCAGTCTCAGGACTGAAGACCACAACTACAACAACAACAACACGTGTAGCCAAGCATTTACTACATTTAATGCTAATCTGACATTTGTTGCACGTCTCCTGCGAGGTGTGACATATTTAAAGAGCATAGCGTATTATTCTTTTTTTTCATTTACATTTATTTGTGCAAGGAATCTCTCCACAACGAATTAGAATCCATATAAATTATAAAAATAGATGTCTGTGTGTGTGAGCGTTTGTGTGTGTGTGTGTGTGTGTGTGTGTGTGTGTGTGTGTGTGTGTGTGTGTGTGTGTGCTACATCTCCTCCTGAACCGTTAGGCCGATTTCAACCAAACTTGGTAAACATATCCTTTACTATCAGACAACAATCGGTGTAGGGTATAAGCCACCTACCTACCACAGTTCAGGAGATATGTCGTTATAGACACATAGATGCTTGAAATACTGCTGCATCGTGCTTAACTTTAAAATTTCTCATCGCACTTCTGATTATTCGCAACACTTTTTTCGGACAGTATCCACATATACCGCCGAATGAACGTATAAAATTATATCATTGTATGACACATATATCGGGAGATATAACGTCATAAACACTGGGCTCCGTGAAAAACTGCTGCATTATACATGAAGTTCTTAACTTATTATTTCTTTGCTACTGACTCTATTCGCAATATATTTCGCTGACAGTATCCACATATGCTGTTGAATGTGTCTAAATAAATAAATCATTTGCAAGACACGTTCAAGAGATAAACGTCATAAACATTGTGATACGTGAAAAAGTGCCGCACCATATATGAAGCTTCGATATATTTTTTTTTCTTTTGCTGTCACTACAGTCTTACAGTCGAGTCACCATACGGAACTCCCAGACCCCTGGCAGTGCTTTTGGCAACTTTCAACTGTGAAGCGCAAACGGCTGTGGGCGAAAACAATAGCCATCTATAGAGCTACGAAAAGACGTTGCCATAGCGACATTTACAAAGTCACGTTCTCGACACTCTAAGTAGCTGCACCCAGCGAACAGAAACTGCCCGGGATCATGTTTCTTAATTTGGATACTGTACTTGTACATTTGTACATTACGTTTATTTCTTTGCACGACAGATTCATATTTTTAAGGTGTTTTCAAGAATATCTGAAAATGAATTTTTTTCAGTACTTCACTACAAACACTGTTCCTTTTTTGTTTCCGTTCCTAATAGAAAATTAGCACAATGAATATCCGTTCAATGCTTAGATTTGTCACCTCATATTACAATGAAACACCTCACATATTTGCTACAGGTTCCCACGTCTAAGTTATTCATGCGATATGCACATACAGTATACTCAGGCGTTTGCAGTCTGCTTTTGTTTTAGCATAACTGAGATTTTGCACAGTAGACACCTTTGGTCTCGGGGTAGCGTCGATCCCACACATGCCGGTGGGAGGACTCGAACCTCCGCCGGGACCAGCGGCACAGTCCATGAGCGCAGCGTCGAGACCGCTCGGGTAATCCCGCGCGGCCACCCTCGTTCTCCCAACGGCCTTGTCGAAGAGCGCGGAAGAGCAGATAGAGATTCAAGGCACTCTCTTGGCCTTGGGTGGGAAAATCCCCCTAAAGCCTGAAGAATCAGCAATGATCAACGGCATGAGGATGCAGAAGGCAATGGAAACCACTAGTTTAAAGACACACAATGTGTATCCGCAGATGCTCCGATATTGAATAAAAATCATCAACATTAGTGGCAGAAGACTTCCGGCATAAGAAGTCACCATCATTCTTCAAATGTTCAAATGTGTGTGTAACCTTATGGGACATAGCTGCTAAGGTCATCAGTCCCTAAGCTTACACACTAATTAACCTAAATTATCCTAAGGACAAACACACACACCCATGCCGGTGGGAGGACTCGAACCTCCGCCGGGACCAGCGGCACAGTCCATGACTGCAGCGTCGAGACCGCTCGGCTAATCCCGTGCGGCCACCCTCGTTCTCCCAACGGCCTTGTCGAAGAGCGCGGAAGAGCAGATAGAGATTCAAGGCACTCTCTTGGCCTTGGGTGGGAAAATCCCCCTAAAGCCTGAAGAATCAGCAATGATCAACGGCATGAGGATGCAGAAGGCAATGGAAACCACTGGTTTAAAGACACACAGTGTGTATCCGCAGATTATGTAGCCTGTAATTGAAAAAGTGTCATCAAGATCTCTCCATTGGCAAATGATTCAGGAATAGTGCCCCATTCGGATCTCTGGGAGGGGACTGCGAAGGGGGAAGTGACCAGAGAAAAAGATTCAATAACCAACGGAAGGATAACGTTCTACGAGTCGGGACGTGGAGTATCAGAAGTTTGAACGTGATAGGGAAGCTAGAAAATCTGAAAAGGGAAGTACTAAGGCTCAGTCTATATATACTGGGGGATCAGTGAGGTGAAACGGGAAGAAGATAAGGATTTCTGGTTAGATGAGTGTAGGGTAATATCAACAGCAGCAGAAAATGGAATAATGGGAGTAGAATTTGTATGGGATAGCAAGAGAGGGCAGACGGTGTGTTACTACGAACAGTTCAGTTACTGGGTTGTTCTCATCAGAATCGACAGCAAACCAACACCGACAACGATAGTTCAGGTATACATGCCGACGTCACAAGTTGGAGATGAAGAGATAAAGAGAATATATGAGGGTATTGAAGGGGTAATTCACTACGTAAAGGGATATGGAAATGTAAGAGTCGTGTGAGATTGTAATACGGTTGTAGGACATGGAGCAGATGAAAGGGTTATGGAAGAATATGGATTAGGTAGTTGAAACGAGAGAGCAGAGACACTAATTGAGTTCTCCAAAAAATTTCAGCTGTTAATAGCAAATACTCTGTTGAAGAATCACAAGAGGAGGAGGTATACTTGGGAAAAGGTCGGGAGATACAGGAAGATTTCAGTTAGATTACATCATGCTCGGGCTAGATTCCGAAATCAGATGAAGAGCTTGGTGAAGTTTAAGCGACCAGTGAGGAATAATCAATACACAACGAAAACCCAAAGATATTCTGGTCATACATAAAGCACAGCAGTGACAAGACGCAGTCAATATCCGCACCTAAAGACTGGAAAATTGCTCAAGTCACACCAACATCCAAAAAGGGAAATAGGAGTAATCCGCTGACTTAGAGACGCATATCACTAACGTCGATTTGTAGTAGGGTTTTTGAACATATACTGTGTCCGAACATTATGAATTACCTCCACGAAAATGATTTATTGACACGTAGTCAGCATCGATTCATAAAATATTGTTCGTGTGAAACACAACTAGCTCTTTATACTCATAAAGTAATGAGTGCTATCGACAAGATATGTCAAATTGATTCCATATTTTTAGATTTCCAGAGTGCTTTCGACACCGTTCCTCACAAGCGTCTTCTAACCACACACCACGCCTATGAAATATCGCCTCAGTTCTGCGACTAGATTCGTGATTTTCTACCAGAAAGGTCACATTTCGTAGTAACAGACGGAAAGTCAAGGAGTAAAACAGAAGTAATATCCGGCGGCCCCAAGGAAGTATTATAGGTCCTCTACTGTTCCTGATCTACGTTAACGACACAGGAGACAATCTGAGTAGCTGTCTCAGATTTTTTGCAGATGATGCTGTCATTTGCCGTCTTGTAAAGTCATCAGATGACCAAACGAATTGCAAAAAGATTTAAATAAGATATCTAAATTGTACTAAAAGTGGCAGTTGACCATGAATAAAGAAAAGTGTGAAGTTATTCACATGAGTACTAAAATAAATCCACTAAATTTCGATTACGTGATAAATCACCAATATCTGAAGGCTGTAAATTCAACTAAATACTTAGGGATTACAATTACAAACAACTTAAATTGGAATGATCACATAGATAATGTTGTGGGTAGAGCAAACCAAAGACTGCGATTCATTGACAGAACACTTAGAAGGTGAAATAGCTCTACTAAAGGGACAGCTTACACCACGCTTGTCCGCCCTATTCTGGAGTTTTGCTGTGCGGTGTGGGATCCGCATCAGGTGTGACTGACGGATGACATCGAGAAAGTTCAAAGAAGGGCAGCTGGCTTGGATTGTCGTGAAATTGGGGATATAGTGCCACAGACATAATACTTGAACTGGAGTGGCAATCATTAAAACTAAGGCGTTTTTCGTTGCGACGGGATCTTCTCATGAAATTTCACTCACCAGTTTTCTCCTGTGATTGCGAAAAAGTTCTGTTGTCACCCACCTACATAGGGAAAAATGATCATCACGATAAAATAAGAGAAATCATGGATCGCACAGAAAAATTTAAGTGCTCGTTTTTCCTGCGCCCCGTTCGAGAGTGGAGCGATAGAGAGGCAACTTGAAGGTGGTTCATTGAACCCTCTGCCAGATACTGTAATGTGAATAGCAGAGTAATCACGTAGACGTAGATGTAGATAATACCGAAGTGCTAAGGAATGAAGAGATACGCTTGAAGTTCTCTACTGCGAAGGATACTGCGATAAGGAATAGCTCAGCAGGCAGTTCATTTGAAGTGAAGTGGATACTTCTAAAAAGAGCAGTCACAGTAGTTGGAAAGAAAAACGTAGTTTAACAAATAAAAATAAAATAAAACAATAACATATAATAATTTGTAATAATAATAATTATTGTTGTTTGGATAAGTAATTGAGAGATCAAATTTTGTTTCGCCTTTAAGATTGGAATTGAATTTCTTAATGTTTCATAAAATCTTACGTAGCATTGTTCATTGAGGTCACACAATAAAGTAAATGCAATTTACGCCGTGAATTTATCGAGCTTCGCACGTCCGAAGATGTACGGAACGTAACCAGGGCCCATTATATATTTTTTGTAGACAAAGTCTGATATCTGACCTCAACTTTAATCATGACAATGGGGTGACTAAAACTACTAAAACAGAGAAAACCATACGATTAAATAAAACATGTATTCATTTCAACATATACATTACGATATGAATAACACTTACGTAAAATTCTGGGTAAATAATTGCAGATAATTCACAAATGAGAGCGACTTATTATTTCTGCGCCTCTTTTCTGCAAATAAGTATCAATATGGCTAACTGTGGAGCCAAACAAAATATTACGTCCTTCTAGGACAACGAATGACATAAGAGTGTGCTGATGCCTACAGGCTGCGACAAGAGAGAGGTGTTAATTCCTTTGCTTAGCTTTCTCTTGTCTTAAAAAATCGATACATATAATCTAAGTTCAGTAAATTAAATATCGTCTACGCTCAAGTGCAAACGGTTCCTTAAAGTAGGTACATAGAAAGTAACAGTGAAGAAACTATAGACAAGAGAAGAAATACTTCAGTTGGTAGATGAAAAAAGGAAGTACAAAAATGTTCAGGGACTTTAGGAATACGGAAGTACAAGTCACTTAGGAATGTAATGAACAGGAAGTACAGGGCAGCTAAGACGAAATATCTAAGTGAAAAATGTGAAGAAATTGAAAAAGAAATGATTGTCAGAGAGACTGACTCGAGATACAGAAAATTCAGAGCTACCTTCAGTGAAATTACAAGTAAGGGTGGTAACATTAAGAGTGCATTGGGAATTTCACTGCTAAATGCAGAGGTGAGAGCTAATGGTTTGGAACAGTACACTGAAGGCCTCTATGTGGGGAAGGACTTATCTGATGACGTGATAGAAGAGGGAACAGGAGTTTGTAGGGAAGTGACAGGAGATCCAGTATTAGAATCAGAAATGAAAAGAGCTCTGGATGACTAAAAATCAAATTAGGCAAATGAGATAGATACTATGCCATCGGAATTTCTAAAATCGTTTGGGGAAGCTATAACAAAACGATTATTCACGTTGGTGTGTTCAATGTTTCGGTCTTGCCATACACCATTTGCTTTCGGAAGAATGTTATCTACATACACTCCTGGAAATGGAAAAAAGAACACATTGACACCGGTGTGTCAGACCCACCATACTTGCTCCGGACACTGCGAGAGGGCTGTACAAGCAATGATCACACGCACGGCACAGCGGACACACCAGGAACCGCGGTGTTGGCCGTCGAATGGCGCTAGCTGCGCAGCATTTGTGCACCGCCGCCGTCAGTGTCAGCCAGTTTACCGTGGCATACGGAGCTCCATCGCAGTCTTTAACACTGGCAGCATGCCGCGACAGCGTGGACGTGAACCGTATGTGCAGTTGACGGACTTTGAGCGAGGGCGTATAGTGGGCATACGGGAGGCCGGGTGGACGTACCGCCGAATTGCTCAACACGTGGGGCGTGAGGTCTCCACAGTACATCGATGTTGTCGCCAGTGGTCGGCGGAAGGTGCACGTGCCCGTCGCCCTGGGACCGGACCGCAGCGACACACGGATGCACGCCAAGACCGTAGGACCCTACACAGTGCCGTAGGGGGACCGCACCGCCACTTCCCATCAAATTAGGGACACTGTTGCTCCTGGGGTATCGGCGAGGACCATTCGCAACCGTCTCCATGAAGCTGGGCTACAGTCCCGCACACCGTTAGGCCGTCTTCCGCTCACGCCCCAACATCGTGCAGCCCGCCTCCAGTGGTGTCGCGACAGGCGTGAATGGAGGGACGAATGGAGACGTGTCGTCTTCAGCGATGAGAGTCGCTTCTGCCTTGGTGCCAATGATGGTCGTATGCGTGTTTGGCGCCGTGCAGGTGAGCGCCACAATCAGGACTGCATACGACCGAGGCACACAGGGCCAACACCCGGCATCATGGTGTGGGGAGCGATCTCCTACACTGGCCGTACACCACTGGTGATCGTCGAGGGGACACTGAATAGTGCACGGTACATCCAAACCGTCATCGAACCCATCGTTCTACCATTCCTAGACCGGCAAGGGAACTTGCTGTTCCAACAGGACAATGCACGTCCGCATGTATCCCGTGCCACCCAACGTGCTCTAGAAGGTGTAAGTCAACTACCCTGGCCAGCAACATCTCCGGATCTGTCCCCCATTGAGCATGTTTGGGACTGGATGAAGCGTCGTCTCACGCGGTCTGCACGTGCAGCACGAACGCTGGTCCAACTGAGGCGCCAGGTGGAAATGGCATGGCAAGCCGTTCCACAGGACTACATCCAGCATCTCTACGATCGTCTCCATGGGAGAATAGCAGCCTGCGTTGCTGCGAAAGGTGGATATACACTGTACTAGTGCCGACATTGTGCATGCTCTGTTGCCTGTGTCTATGTGCCTGTGGTTCTGTCAGTGTGATCATGTGATGTATCTGACCCCAGGAATGTGTCAATAAAGTTTCCCCTTCCTGGGACAATGAATTCACGGTGTTCTTATTTCAATTTCCAGGAGTGTATTTCCGAAGATAGCAAGAGCTAACAAATGCTTAACAACTCATGCCTCCAAGTTGCTGACAAGAATAACATACAGAACAATGGAAAAGAAACTTGAGAATCTCTTAGGTGACGATCAGTTTGCCTTTACGTAAAGTAAAGACACCAGAGAGGCAGTTCTCACATTGCGGTTGACAATGTAAGTAAAATCAAGACACACTCATAGGATTTGTCGACCTGAAAAGGCGATCGACAATGTAAAATGGTGCAAGATGTTCGAAATTATGAGGAAAATAGGGGTAAGCTACAGGGAGAGACGGGTAATATACAACATGTACAGGTGCCAAGAGGGAATAATAAAAGTGTACGACAAAGAACGAAGTTCTCGGATTAGAAGGGGTGTAAGACACGGATGTTGTTTTTCGCCCTACTGTTCAATCTATACATCGAAGACGGAAATAAAAGGAAGGTTCTGAAGTGAAATTAAAATTCAAGGGGAAAGGATATCAAGGACAAGATTCGCTGATGACATGAAGGTGAAGAAGAATTACACGAGCTGCTGAATCGTATGAACAGTGTTATGAGTACAGAATATGGATCGAGAGTAAGTCGAAGAAAGGCGAAAGTAATGACAAGTAGCAAAAGTGAGAACAGTGAGACTCTAACATCTGGACTGGAGATCACAAAATAGATTAAGTTAAGGGATTTAACTACCTAGATAGAACATAACCCATGACGTATTGAGCAAGGAAGGCATAAAAAGCAGCCTAGTACTGGCAGACAGGGCACTCGTGGCCAAGAGAAGTCTACTAGTATCAAACGTATGCCTTAATTTGAGAAAGAAATGCACGTTTGGAGCACAGCATTGTATGGGTGTCAAGTATAGCCTGTAGGAAAACCAGAAAATAAGACAGTCGAAGTATTTGAGATGTTGTGCTACAGACAAACATTGAAAATTAGATGGACTGAGGAACCTGTGTGGAGTTTGCTGGACTCTCATCGGGCACCTCCCCAGGTGGTGGATAGGGGAATGCTCACCAGATATGGTGGTTACCGGGGAAATAAAATACGCAGGGTGGACCAAAACTAGCAATTGCTGCCTTGTAGTATGATATTGGCTTATCAAAGGCTAAAGGAAGAAAACCTTGAGTAAAAATTACCTGGTCCTCCGGGTTAGGGGCTGTGCACTGGGCCGTCTCCTCACTCACATAAAAACATAAAAATGCTAAAAAACCTAATAATATGCCTCGGAAAAATTGGATCTTTGGACGACGAACTGTCGATGAGAAACGGAAAATGATGTTTGGATGCTGGAATGTGCAAGGTATTTCCACTAAAATAAAATTATTACCTGCAGAACTTGACATGTTCAACATGGATGTTGTCGTACTCTCTGAAAAAGAAGAAAGGCCAAGGATAAGAAGAACTGGATAATTATGTACATATCTGGAGTGGGGTATCAAAAGCAGTAAGAGCCAAAGCAGGAGTCTCCATCATGATAAAGAAATCGTGGAATAAAAAAATCACAAATTGGACATTCATCAATCAATGTATTATAACTGTTGAAATGACATTATTTGCTAGGGAAGTTGTGATTATTGGCGTATATGCACCCACGAACGACACAAAAGATAAGGAGAAAGACACATTCTGGGCCACCCTCAGAGAGACTATTGAAAAAATCCCAAGAAGAAAGGAACTGATTATCATAGGAGACATAAATGAAAGGGCAGGAATTAGAGAATCCTGTAGGATATTAGGAAAACATGGAGAAGAGGTATATAATGACAATGGGGAACGATTTTATCTAAAAATTACCAACACATTTTTCAAACATAAGGACATTCATAAATATACTTGGCAACAGAACACTAAAGAACTTCGTTCTATACTAGATTATTATATCATTAGGCAAACAAGTAGTTTCAAGGCAGTAGACGTCAGATCTTTTAGAGGAGCCCAGTGTGGATCAGACCACTAGCTAGTAAAAATGAAGTCTTTCTGACCATGGAAGAATGCAAGAAATGATACAAGTAACATAAATGAAACCAGACTGAGAAAGACGAAAATTTACCTTTTAATATTTCCAGCCTACAAGACGAAAGTATGAGAACACTCTTTGCGGCCAGGATAGAAAGGAAACTGGTTGAATCAATTGTAGGAAGTAGAGAGGAAATATATGACTATATAAAAACTGATGTGAAAATCATAGCAACAGAGGTGTTGGATAAAAAAGATAGCAACCACTACTGTGCAGCAGAGTGATGGTCAGAGGAAATAGAGGTCCTCGTTAGAGAAAAACGAAATTCGTTCCTTCAGTGGTTGAATGATAAATCAAAAGAATCAAGATCAATATACAAGGAAAAGAAGAATGAAGTGATGAAAAAAAATAAGGATGGCAAAAAATGAAGCATGTGCCACGGTGAATAGCAAATTAGGATTTGGGAGAGCAAAAGAAGCATGGTGAGTATTAAAAGGGCTTCGGCAGGATACAAAAAGCAAAACCAATCTCCAACTGATAACACAAAAGAAATGGGAAGAGGTTTTACAAAAATTATTAAATGAGGACAGAGAAGAATATCTAGAAGAAGGAACAGTGGAAGAAAAAGGACATGAAGATGATGAGATGCAGATTTTAGAAAGTGAAGTACTTCAGGCGTTGAGAACAGGAAAATATGGTAAATCACCAGGACCAGGCAATATCAGTCTGGAGTGTCTGAAATGTGGTGGTGACAAAATTGTGAAACTGATAACACAGCTCTTCAACAAAATGATACATGGAGACCCAATACCCAACGAGATGAAGCTAGGTTACACTGATACAATATTTAAGAAAGAGGATTGCAAAATTTGTTCAAACTATAGAGGAATTTGTGCTACAGACATATTAATGAGAATTTTTGCGAAAGTAATTTAAAACAAACTGGAAAAAAATTTAGAACCCAAGAAGAACAATGTGGATTCACGGCTGGGAGAACATGCGTAGACCATATTTTCTCATTACGACAGATTTTGGAGAAACAAGGAAAAACCGAAAAATATTGGATTAATTTTCATAGATCTAGAAAAAGCGTATGATAATGTTCCAAGAAAATTACTTTGGAGAGCACTACATATGGCAAACATAAACCCTTCCGTGATTAAAATAATACAACAGATGTATAAAGATAACATTTGCCAAGTGAAAGCTGTAATAAACTTTCACAGAAATTTAGAACAAGCAAAGGCCTTTTACAGGGCGGTCCCATGTCACCATCATTATTTAAAATCTATATAGATATTAGCCATAGAACATGGTCTCGTAAATGTAATAGTACGGGATTAGAAATAAGAGATGGAGTTTACGTACATCATTTATTGTTTGCTGATGATCAAATAGTCGTAGCACAAGATGGAGAGGATGCTAACTATAAGTGCAATCAACTAGCACTAGCATACAAGACTTGGGGTTTGAAGATTAATTACCAAAAAACAGAATACTTGACTAATGATTCAGATGAGCTACACATTGATGGAAAGAAAATCAAAAAGATAAACACTTTCTGTTATTTGCGATCCATTTTAGAAATCGAGGGAAAATCAGAGTCAGAAATCAATAAAAGAATTAGTAGCGGACGGAAGGTCATTGGGATGCTTAACTCAGTCTTATGGAGCAGGAATGTAATGAGCAGAACTAAAACATTAATATACAAATCTATATTAGAGAGTGTGGTTCTGTATGGAAAGGAGACCTGGACAATTAACATGAAGCACATTAAAAAAATTACAAGCTCTAGAGATGGAATTCTGGAGAAGATCGGCAAGAATCTCCAGGAAATAAAAGATAAGGAACACCCAAATAATTAGAAGAATGGAAATAAAAGAGAGAATATATGACGTAATGGATAGGAAGAAATTACAGTGGTACGGGCATGTACGACGAATGGAGAAAACCAGAATACCAAAATTGATACTGGAGTGGGAACCGTAGGGGAGAAGAAGAAGAGGACGACCTATTACCACCTGGCTCCAAAATGTACAGCACACAATGAGGAGAATGGGCGCAGACGAAGAGGACACACAAGATCGAAACACCTGGAAGAATATTTTGAAAATATAGTTTAAGAACGTTTATTCATTGTATTGTAATTTCCGAGTAAATTATAATGTTGGAGGTAAGCCTCTGTAATGAGGTAAAGCTCAAAATGATAATAATAAAACAAATAAAGTAAGGAATGAGGAGGCTCTGCTCGGAATCGGAGAGTAAAGGAATATGTGGAAAACACTGACAAGAAGAAAAGACAGGCTGTTAGGACGCCTGTTAAGGCATCAGGTTATAACTACCATGGTACTTAAGAGAACTGTAGAGGTAAGAACTGTACAGGAAGACAGAGACTGAAATACATCGAGTAGATAATCGAGGATGTAGGTTGCAAGTGCTGCTTTGAAATGAAGGGGTTGGAACAGGAGAGGAATTCGTGGTGGGCCGCATCAAACCTGTCAGAAGACTGATGACTGATGACAAAAAAAAGATATATAAATAAATATAAGTAAAAAATTTTGAAAAGTATTGCGGAGTACCTCATTATCACTCACACCTCGAGAACGGTTTTTCATCTATACCGTAGTTGCAGGGGTAGCCACTAGACCACGCCAGAGACTCATCTATTAATAATTTGAATATTTCTGTACTGTTTGCTTCCTCTGTTTTCAAAAGACATGGACAACAACGAAGCATAACCATTGAGACAAGAGTTCTAAAAGGTAATGCCTTGTCAATTTTGTGGAAGCCTCGCTGACAAGGAAACAATGGGGAGTAATCTGAACAGTTCGTAATGAGGTCCATCCCTGTTACAGTATCATTGAAGAGGCTATAAAGCAGTGTTATCCTGTGACTGAATCCAATCAGGTGAGTGACGCATGTGTGGAAAATCAACTTCAAGCTTTGCTTAAACACACATGTGTACGATTAGTATTATATTTAGAAGCGGTTTTAAATGATCTTCCAAATGAAGGTATACGTGTATTGATATCTGTAAGTGAGGACGTCATGGCTCAGAGCGAATTCAGTTTAAACCAAACTCAGAAAACGGCCATGATTCTGATACGAACATATTTCCCCATCTTTAATCCCTCTCTCATTTATTAGTCGCACGAATAAAGACCTAACTGTTTTGGAAAAATCCTACAGAGTCATCTCCTCGCTATTGCAGATTAAGAAGAACTAGATTTATTCATGAATCAGCTGATATTCCTAATGAAGCAACTGGCTGTATCAACAGGCAAATTGAAACGTTACAAGAAAGAAAATTGCAGGAGGAGAAACGTCGACAGTGATATGCTATATTTGCAAATCTACCGTAGAAGACTTCAACGATTTGTCAGAAACCAAAGAAGTACATACAAAAGCTTTCAGTTCTGCCTGTCTGCGCTCTATGTCCGAATTAGATGTTTCGAATCTTTGTTACATTTGACCTATGGAACTAATATCAAGAAGTGCCAAATCCGTTCAACGGAGAAAAAGGAACTTGTTCAACAGAGGAAAAAAGTCACTCAATAAATCGATTGGGATTAATTGTAGATTTCTGCCAAGCAAGACTATAGAAAAAGAAACGATGGAAACGCCAGTAGAAGATTTTTGGCGGACCCTGGAACATTAACAGAAATAACAAGTATAGATCTGCAATACATCTACTCATGATTATTCTAGAGGCTGTTTCTAGTGGACATTAGATAGAAGTAGATAAATTTTCCGTTTATACTGTTGAAA
This sequence comes from Schistocerca serialis cubense, assembly GCF_023864345.2. Taxonomy (NCBI): domain Eukaryota; kingdom Metazoa; phylum Arthropoda; class Insecta; order Orthoptera; family Acrididae; genus Schistocerca; species Schistocerca serialis. The sequence goes on from NC_064639.1 coordinate 910,725,038, forward strand.
CAGCAAGTCTGTGTACTGGCTTACCTCCACAGCATTCTGTGTCTCTCACTGTACACAAGATTTTCGTGCATGTCCCATCTGTCATTGAACATGCCCTCTTACCCATAGGCAGTTTATCAGAAGAAACAGCCGAGGCTCTCAATAAGCACTTTAGTCTGTACACACAAACGTTTGGCAGAAAATTCTCACGAGGAGAATACAATATGAACACAATAAACAGGCCACTACTGACGTTTGATTCGTAAATAACAGGTATGAAATCGAAGCCAAAGAAAACCAGCAAATATTTCCTAACAGAGACGTTACATGTGCTGCTCTCGAGCGAAAGAGAGATTAGGCAGGTCCATCAAGCTGAAAATGATGATAAAGAGGAGTCCTCAAGAGAAACAGACTGCTCAGATGAACAAGACTGGGAGGCATCATCGGAATAATACATAGTACTGGAGCTAAGGTACAAATAATCTAATAAAAATACGATAATTTTGTATTATTTTATTTTACTGATTATGTAAATACGTTATTATCCTACAAATATATTGTCTAGGGTCGCATAGAACAGAATATACCAAACACTAATTTTGGTCAGCTTTTTGCATGAAATGCCCCTGTATGCGGCGAACGCGGAGACACGCACTGGGCAAAGTGACAAGGGGTTTCGCCACAGCGGGTGTGCGCCGACACCACGGGGAGGTAGTCCTTTCACAAGCCGGCGGCCAGTAACATGTACGGTCAGAGGTCAGTAACCCACGCTTGGTCGTACTATATCTGACGGTACATGAACAGTGGCGCCAGTTGTCAACCTGCGTGCTCTCAAGGCATGGATGTCACAGCAGGTCCACTTTCATAGAGATGAACAAAGGGCGGGTAATGCAAACTTTGAACAGTTCGAGAAGAAATTAAAAGCATTTACTAGAGAAAGTCACGGAATTAGGAAGCAGTTTGGTAGCTTCTCATCCCTAACAGTTGAATCCACCTACCACGGTGAACTTCTTGATGTCAGCCCCCTTCAATCTGTGTTGGTAAATACTAACTCAGCCGATGAAAAGCAACTGTTGAACAAACACGGACTAAATAGCAACCAAGCAAATGCTGCATAATTGAAACTGGGAAGCTCCATCTCTTATGTTCGTAAAATTGTCGGCCTTGCGGGTTTCTAAACAACTTGCGTAATAAGCTTTAAAGTTCCATTAATTAGGCTTTAATGGATTGCAAAACATGTTGTAAATAACCGTCAAGTCCATATTTACCGGCAAAACTGTTAATGATGAAATTTAGTTGCTGTTTTTACTACAAATTTTCACACGGAAACAGCCAAAATTTCACCAGAATGAGACATTCACTCTGCAGCGGAGTGTGCGCTGATATGAAACTTCCTGGGAGATTAAAACTATGTGCCGGACCGAGACTCTTCGCAGGAGAGCTTCTGTAAAGTTTGAAGGGTAGGAGACGAGGTACTGGCAGAAGTAAAGCTGTGAGGACGGGACGTGAATCCTGCTTGGGTAGCTCAGATGGTAGAGCACTTGCCCGCGAAAGGCAAAGATCCCGAGTTCGAGTTTCGGTCCAGCACACAGTTTTAATCTGCCAGGAAGTTTCAAAAGTTCGCCAGTCCGGCGCGAATAATTTTTATGTCTTATAGTCACTGAACCACAGCTATTCGCAAATTACTGCATACAATCTCTCAGTGATCGTCTTAGACAGAAGTGCTCACCCTAATATCCCGAGATATTCCCGAAACAAGCCAAGTGGAGTTAAAGTGAGACCAGAATTTTTACACGCATATAACTTCCAGACAAGTTCACTTTCACTGTAATGTTAAAAACTAAAGTCGCTTTGCAATTCCTATAACACAACCGATAGAAAGTAAGATTTCCGTCATCTTTACAAAAATTTGTGTGTTGTGGTCTTCATAGTTCTGTACAATAAAACTGTTCCCGAGCGACTCCCTGAGATGCACAACTGTAGTACAAATCACTTTACAAAGCGGGGGAAATTTTTAATTCCTATTGACTGATGATTTTGACATCCAGTCATAACAGCTCGAGCACTCCTATTTTCGAGGTGATCCAATAGAATCACAGAATGCAATTTATACAAGTAATTCTAAACGTACGAAATTTAATTTAATTTAAATAAAACAAAGAACGAATTACCCCCAGAAATAAATAACTGATTGAACACTTAACTTCTCTTCTGACTGCTATTTCACAAAAGCAGATGCACTGGGACATACGCTACATGATATGCACTCAAGCGCCAAAGAAACTGGTATAGACGAGCGTATTCAAAAGCAGAGATATGTAAACAGGCAGCGTTCGGCGCTGCGGTCGGCAACGCCTATATAAAACAAGTGTCTGGTGCAGTTGTTAGATCGGTTACTGCTGCTACAATGGCAGGTTATCAAGATTTAAGTGAGTTTGAACGTGGTGTTATAGTCGGCACACAAGCGATGGGAAACAGCATCTCCGAGGTAGCGCTGAAGTTGGAATTTTCCCGTGCGACCATTTCACGAGTTTACAGTGAATATCAGGAATCCGGTAAAACATCAAATCTCCAACATCGCTGAAACCGGTAAAAGATCCTGCAAGAACGGGATCAACGACGACTGAAGAGAATTTCTTTAAAGTCAGTACCGCCATTAGACTGTTTATTTATTTGCAGTGCTACACTTACACGATCATGATTTCGTCTTCAAAGTGCCATTAGCAAGTGTTTTACGTGTTATACAGTGCCTAAGATGGCATACTGTCGTATTTAAAATACACTATTAGACACATTGTCTAAGGGTCGATATTTCTGGTAAAGCCTACTTCTTTGTTTTATCACTGAGTATACCATCTTGAGTCAAGATGGTATACTCGATATTTCTGGTAAAGCCTACTTCTTTGTTTTATCACTGAGTATACCATCTTGAGTCAAGATGGTATACTCAGTGATAAAACAAAGCAGTAGGCTTTACCAGAAATATCGACCCTTAGACAATGTGTCTAATAGTGTATTTTAAATACGACAGTATGCCATCTTAGGCACTGTATAACACTTAAAACACTAGAAAATGGCACTCTGAAGCCGAAATCATGATCGTGTAAATATAGCACTGCAAATAAAAAAACAGTCTAATGGCGGTACTGACTTTAAAGAAATATATTATGACTGTGGCCCCACATTATGAAAAAATTATTGAAGAGAAACGTTCAGCGTGACACAAGTGCAACCCTTCCGCAAATTGCTGGAGATTTCAACGCTAGGCCATCAACAGATGTCAGCGTGCAAACCATTCAACGAAACATCATTGATATGGGCTTTCGGAACCGAAGGTCCACTCGTGAACCCTTGATGACTGCACGTCAGAAAGTTTTACGCCTCGCCTGAGCCCGTCAACACCGACATTGGACTGTTGATGACTGGAAACATGTTGTCTGGTAGGACACGTCTCATTTCAAATTGTATCGAGCTAATGGATGTGTACGATTATGGAGACAAACTCATGAATGCAAAGACCCTGCGTGTCAGCATGGGGCTGTTCAAGCTGGCGTAAGCAGTCCAAGCTGTAATGGTGTGGAGTGGGTGCAGTTGGAGTGATATGGTACCTCTGATACGGCTAGATACGGTTCTGACAGGTGACTCGTACGTAAGTGTCCTGTCAAATCACCTGCATCCATTGATGTCCATTGTGCATTCCGACGGACTTGGGCGATTCCAGCAGGACAATGCGACACCCCAAGTTGCCAGATTTGCTATGGAGTGGCACCAGGAACAGTCTTCTGAGTTTAAACACTTGCGCTGGCCACCAAACTCACCAGACATAACATATATTATCTGGGATGTCTTGCAACTTTCTGTTCAGAACAGCCCTACAGGATTCATGGCGTCAATTTCCTCCAGCACTACTTCAGACAGTAATCGAGTCCATGCCACGTCGTGTTTCGGCACTTCTACGTGCTCGTGGAGGCCTTGCACAATGTTAGGCAGGTGTATCAGTTTTTTTGGCTCTTCACTGTATGATTGCATTAGAACTTCCCCACCCACATATTTACATAGTTTTTTTTTTTAAGAAAATAAGACCTACACACTTTACGCATGTCCTTCAGACACTCCCTCCACAACATTTTCACAGAAATAAACGTAACTAAATAATTTTTGAAGTTGTTACTATTACGTCACTAGCTGTTGTAATGAAAGGAAAGTAATGTCTAGAAAAAGAAATTCTATGACCTGAATCTTTTTAGTTACAGCGTAAACTGATATTATAAATGAGAACATCACAATCCCTAGTTCAGTTTCGTAACACTAGAAAAGTAATTGTGGGCTTTAGGTAGAAATTTTTATCTCTAAAGGTACTGAAGATAGTCAACTGAAGTTTTTACAGTAGATTTATATTGTTAATAAAAGTTTGTATATGGAAGATGAAAAAGCTCGAATAATTTTAATGATGTGTCTTCAGATTCATATGGAGTATACATAACAAAAACAAACAAAGAAACTGCTCTCCTCGGAGCTGCGTGATAAGACGTACTTCAAGATTGCTTACTTGATTGCAAGTTGGAAAGAGTCGGAACAATTTGCTACGTTACAGAACCAACTGATAAGCGTCACGATAATGTGAATGCAGCAATCGATAAGAGTCATGAACCAAGCAAGGAATGTAATTATGAACAGCTTGAGAGCGTGCTATATAATTGAACATCTCTGGCAGAACAAAGTGCTGTATCCCAGAACTTACTCAAAAGGAAGTTCCAGACAGCCGGGCAGAAAATCATCGTACAGACAGCGAGAAACTGATCCCAACAACTGAGAGCCTTCACGTTAAATTTGAATCTGTCAATGCAGAATGTTGCGACTCCATATAGTACGCATTAAGTGAATTTCACAGAACCTAAAAAGTGAGTCGCGACGTGTCTTCGATAAGCATTAATGAAAAACTGAGCGAAGAGCAGCCACCAGATAAAGAGCATCACACTTGGGCATGCAAGGTGTGTGCGAGATAACTGGAGGCACTACTTTCAATGCAGATCGGAAGAGCGATTTTTACGATCAAATAAAATCTTTGGAACACAAAGCGAGTGGCATGATACTGAATATAGCAGTTGTTAGTGGTATCAAAATTTGTAACTAAAGTCATGACTGGCGAAGAGTGCAATACTCCGGGTTTGCCCGTAATTTGTGTTCATAACTTCCGTTAATCGCAAGAGCAAGGTGGCCTGAAGGAACTTGTTCAGTTTCAAATTCCAAGCATATTTAGTGCTGTGGGGTTACAAATCACATTCTTTGTCGAATGGTCACGCAGGCGAAACCGTATGAAGGTGTTAATCAAACATTTAAATGTGGCTGTGGTCCGTAACGAACTACGATTCAGGGGAGTGTACAGTGTTTGCATGTTACAGTTGTGGGAAACTCAGGTCCCCAGCTGTTAGCAGCATTCATTACATTTTTCAACTTTATGAAATGCTGTCTATTCATTTACTAGCCTATGTCTAGATGAATGTGATTCTTTTACTGTTTCTATGCTTGCTATGAGAATTGATTTAAGGAAGTTACCGTTGGGGAGAGAGGGTAAATGCTTATTTGATGTGAATGAAATTTGAATTTAAGAGTATGAGCTATGGTAAGTCTTGAAGGGAATGAAAAATTATAAATTAAATTACATCTGACGTGAATGCTGTTCCATTGAAATCTGATTACTTCGAATAACGTTTGCTGACGCCTTGGCGCTATTTTAAGTGAAAGATGTAATTTTGCCATGGTGTATTGAGTACTATTTAAGAGATTCTTGGAGAGGATGCTTGTGGGTTCATTTCATTGACTTTATGCTTTGCTGAAATATATTAAAAAATTTAATGGTGGTCAGTGGTTTCCCCACACGAATAGTGATGGTTACAGGGAGAAGTCTTTTCTTGAGGTCTTTGATTAAAGTTGTGCAGCATTCTGATACGCCGTTCCGTACTGAGACTTATGCTGGTGAGCTGATGTAGAAAAACTTCGCTGGTGCTGAAAACATTGCTGTCTGTGTTGTAGAGATAGATGTTGTAGAGATTTTGCCGAGACAGCTGCCACAGATTTTTCGGAGATATGTCACGTTTTGTAGAGAGAAATGTTGCAGAGATTTTGTAGAAATATTTTGCTGGTGCCGTATGAATTGCAGCCTGTATTTAGAGTGAGATGCTGTAGAGGTTTTATAGAGGGATGTTAGATTTTGTAGAAGAGCTGTTGTAGAGATTTTGAAGAGAATGAGAGCGATTGATGATGTGAACAGAGATAAGCTCATACTGAGAATTAAGCAGCCTACTCGATCAATTTTGACTGCGTTAGGTGTCAAATCGTGTGTGTCAATTGGAAGTTTGAAAGGATAACAATCTGTAACTATTTTACAGATTATCAGAGGCCACTGTACGTTGTTGACATTATTTATTAGATACAGTACAGCTGTCACAAGGATAACTGATGAACTTATCAGGAAACAAATGATTGAAAAAGATGTGGGAACTAGGAAAATAGCCTTCCCTCCTTGCTGAATCATAGACAATGGTAACTATTTTATAAATGAGGTATGGATTGGATAGTGAAAATAAATTTAAGTTTCATTTTTTTCACTTAAGTTCTTGAGCATTTATTTTCCTTCTTCGGCAGTCGAATGGATACATGTGATAAACTGATGACAGAGATTTTGTATATTTTGAATGGTATTATTCTTCCTTTCTCTACAGAGTATGTCTATATGATTGATGATACGAGTTGATGAAACTGCGAATCAGTTTATGTTTGTGTATTGTTGTTTGTTGAGGTGATGAATGTTTCTATGGGCTGGAACTAATCATATGAGTTGATGAACCACTGAATCAATCTATGTTTGTAAATATCTTGTTGATCAATGATGTAATGAATGTTTTTTTATGGATGCAAGCTAATGAGGATTTGATGATAAGTGTTTCCTTGGATAAAAACTTCTAGATTTGCAAGCAGTGTCAATTCGAATAAAATTCTCGAGCTCTCGATGGCCGGCTCCGCCATAGTCGTCAGGAGTAAAACTACTGAACGATGGGCTGATTTTTTTTTTTCTTTGTTGTGATTTCATTCCCCTGTCCCATATTGGCAGCGGAGGGCTGTCAGCGGCACAATCCGCCGCTCTTCGGCCGAGTGACACGACAACTAAAACAAGAATGAAATGATACATACATAAGGCGATAAATAGGGGAACATTAAAACAGAGTAAGGGGAGAAAATGGAGGTAAAAATACACTGACATAGAGACGTTCATGGGGGACAGTTAAAACAGTCACCAGAAAGTTAAAAAAACACAGTTGGCGATTCTTAAAACACAGAGAAGACACTGAAGGCGCATGCACAGGTTAAAATTCGGCCACAGTATTAAAAACACTCCGGAACAATACACTTAAAACCCACTTGGATCACACACGATGAAGAATAAAACTGCCAGGTGGGACCTGCCAAGGAAAAGGTCAGAGAGGATGGAAAAGGAAGGGAGAGCAAGGTGCAGCAGGGGAAGCGGCGGGATGAAGAGACTAGGGGCGTCAGCGGGTACACTAAGGGGCAGGAGACACGTGGGGCAGGAGATGAAAAGGGAAGACAGGGCAGGAGGAAGCGCAGAGACAATGAAAGGGGGCACAGGAGAGGGAGAGGGAATAGGAGGGGGAAGCCGCTCAGGAGGAGGGAGGGGGAGGAGAGGGAGCCCTGAGGAGGAGGCAGGAAGATGAGGTTAAAGCTGGTAGGAAGGGCGAAGCTCATCATTTGGGAGGGGTAGATGGTGGAAGTTGCGTTGGGAAAGGACGGGCTGACGCTACTTCCCGCTTATATACCTACGATTACGGCCCCTGGCGCTAATCAGAGTTGTCTAAAGGAAGCAATGGCGGATGCTTAACGCTTGTAGGGAGGCGGGAGTGGCAGTTTCAAACGTGGCACTGGCCCCTCGCGCCACCTGACGACATTCGGTCCCGTGCGAGGCCTGAGAGAAGGACAGGCGGCGGCACGTCCGTCACGAAGGTAGGCCTGCGCTCGCTCGCTCGCTCGCTCAACTCAGCAGAAAAATTACGTTTCTACACCTGTTAACTCGTAACTAGGTCTGTACATACAAACGAGAATTGCATCTTCTACTTGAGCCCTCTATTGTGGAGTCTTACAGTTATTAGTCCTGCAATGATAGGAAGTCCATAGTCTTACTTATAATTTGTTGTAGCTGTATTGGGATACAATAAACTTAAAATCATGCCAAAGTGATTATCAGTTGCATAAGGCATCACTTCCAGCATGTAATGAGTACTGTTAAGCGGAAGAAACTAAAAGCTATAAACAAGCCATTATACAATTTATATCGAATATTGATCTTAAATTAGATTTTGTTGCAGTACTGTAACCAGAAAGACTTCATAATAGCAGATTACAGTAGAAGATGCAATTCTCGTTAGCCCGTACACGTCCAGCTGCGAGTTAACACAGTTAGAAACGCATTTTGTCTGCTGAGCTGAGCGAGCGAACGAGCGAGCGAGTTCGGGCCTACCTTCCTGACGTAAGCTCCGCGACCTGTCTTTCTTGCAGGTCACGATCCCGCAGCGGACCGGACCTGCTATGAGCTGCACAACTCGCCTTCCCCGCACGCGTCGTTTCGGCCCTCTCTGTTTGGTGCCAGCTGAAGAAATCGTAGGTATATAAGAGGGAAATAGGGTCAGTCCGGCCCTTCCTCCGCACCCGTGACCGGGATACACTCATCCGCCACCGGAAATTACACCGACACTTCAAATGGCTCTGAGCTCTATGGGACTTAACTTCTGAGGTCATCAGCCCCCTAGAACTTAGAACTACTTAAACCTAACTAACCTAAGGACGTCACACACATCCATGCCTGAGGCAGGATTCGAACCTGCGACCGTAGCGGCCGCGCGGTTCCAGACTGTAGCGCCTAGAACCGCTTGGCCACTCCGGCCGGCACCGACACTTCTCTAGCACGTGGTGGACAATACCTTTAAATTGCGACCAAAGATGCTCAATGTCTTTCTGTCCCGCGGTGAATGCTTTAAGTTGACTATGAAGATATTCATTAATGACGGTTTGATGCAGCTCTCCATGCTACTCTATCCTGTGCAAGCTTCTTCATCTCCCAGTACCTACTGCAGCCTACATCCTTCTGAATCTGCTTTGTGTATTCATCTCTTGATCTCCCTCTACGATTTTTACCCTCCACGCTGCCCTCCAGTGCTAAATTGGTGATCCCTTGATGCCTCAGAACATGTCCTACCAACCGATCCCTTCTTCTAGTCAAGTTGTGCCAGAAACTCCTCCCCAATTCTATTCAATACCTCATCATTAGTTATGTGATCTACCCATCTAATATTCAGCATTCTTCTGTAGCACCACATTTCGAAAGCTTCTATTCTCTTCTTGTCTAAACTATTTATCGTCCATGTTTCACTTCCATACATGGCTACACTCCATACAAATACTTTCAGAAACGACTTCCTGACACTTAAATCAATACTCGATGTTAACAAATTTCTCTTCTTCAGAAACGCTTTCCTTGCCACTGCCAGTCTTCAGAAACGCTTTCCTTGCCACTGCCAGTCTACATTTTATATCCTCTCTACAACGACATTATGTCGCTAATACCTTCTTCTAGATTAACTTCCTGAAAAAGATCAGGTCTGTTTGTCGCCAAGATATCTAATATGTTCCCATCTCGAGTTAGTTTTCTAACCAATTGCTCAAGGTTGTATGTTGAGAGCGCTCCTAGAATAGCTTCACACGAGTCTTTACTTCTGCCACCTGTGATAAACGTGTAATTTTCCCAGTCAGTGGATGCCAGATTAAAGTCTCCACCTATAACTAATGGATAATTTGAATATTTATTTCCTATGTACTCAAGACTTTCCCTGAAACGTTCTGCGATGTTTGCTGCGGATGCTGGTGGTCTATAAAAACATCCTAATACAATGGTCATTCCTTGTCCGATTCACAGTTTTATCCAGACTATTTCACAGTCCGACCGAGTATCGATGTCAACTGCGTTTAAACAGATTTTAACTGCAATGAACACACCACCTCCATCAGTCCTATCCTTTCTAAACATTGTCCAATCCGAGTTCAAAATTTCACTGCCATTTATGTCTGGTTTCAACCAGCTTTCACTACCTAATACATATTGCCATTGCTACTGTTTATTTCGGAGAGTAACTCGGGTATCTTGCTACAGACACTTCGACAATTTACTAACATGAGATTTAGCGTATTCAAATCCTTTGGAATGACCTGTTTAGTCGAACTAACAATTTCTACTGTTGGCACACCAACATCAGTGTCATGAACTAGTAATTTTTCAGGCTATCGGTTTGTTTCCCGTGGGGAGGAAGGTAATCTAAAACAAACCCCATTTGCGCACCACAAGTACTGTGCTACCCATGTAGCTGCTTCCTGTGTGTAGTGCACCCCTGATCTATCGAGAGGCGTCCCACAACCTTCCACCCCATTGCGTGGGTCGAGGAATCTACAACCATATTCGTCAGAGTCGACGTAGCCTCTGGTTTAGATTCTCCACTCGACTTCAAACCAGAGGACCCCGGTCCACCCTGGGGGCGATGCTGCAAATCGTCAACTTGGCTTCTCGAGAGATGGAGTCCGCCTTCGCCAATTTAGCTAGCCGCCTAAAGGAGCCAAGGATTTCCTCGGAACCCCGACGACAGGCATCGTTGGTGCCGACATGTGCTACAATCTGCAACTGGCTGCACTCCGCACGCTCGATAGCCGCCGGAAGAGCCTCTTCCACATACCGGACAAGGCCCCCTGGCAAGCATACCGAGTGAACGTGGGACTTCTTCCCCGCCCTAGCCGCTATGTTCCTGAGGGGCTCCGTGACACACCTAACAGAGGAGCTCCCAAAAACTAAAAAACCCCTATCCCCATTTGCCTGTCCGGACCTTGCTGAAGGAGCGGCCACTATCCTGGCAGAAGTGGCATTCTGATCCGGCTCAGCCTCCCCCCCCCCCCCCCCCCAGCATCAGATAGCACACTGAGCCTGTGTCCCCCATGTAGCCTTCGCCTTGAGGCTCGAGACCTCGACACAGTCCGCCACCCATACTGATGTGAGAGTGGGCCGGCCGGCTCAGTCGCACCTGAGGTCGGCTCAGTGACAGAGAGCTGTGACATACCCCCCCCCCCCCCCTGCAAATCTAGTACAGCAGAGGCTGCCCCAGGCACCCCATCCCCACCGGACCTCAAGGTGGCACTCTGGAGCGTGTTGATTGTGACCAACAAAGCTTCCAGCTGCGTTTGGACCGTGACCATTTCCTCCTGCATCCGCTCACAACAGACACAGTCCCTATCCTCCTAGCTAGTAACTGATTTACTTTAAGAAACTTAAAGAAACCACCTGCCACACAAGGTTAACAACTACACTTTAGTTGGCAGAAAGGACACTCAACAATGAAAGACAATAAAAATGTATCGTAGAAGCTAGATCTGGTGTTTATTTTCCTGCTGGGGGCTATCTAGTGGATATTAAAGAATAAGACAGTGACCTACAGTAAACTGCTAGGGGCTATCTAGTGAATATTATTAACGAATTAAACAGTAACATGCGGTAAGCTACACCTACTGATTATCCCTCGTATTTATAATGTAAACAAGCGTTTACGTAAACGCGAAAGTGACCTAATAAAACTATAAAAACTGCTACCTTAAATGTACCGAGTCTAAATGACACTAATAAACGTAAATACTGAGTATTGTACACTGACAGATGCGGGTACGAAACAAAACATTTAGGTAACAATAAGAGTTCAGAAGGTAAAGCACAAATACGAACTCTACTATATAGGAACCGAAGGGCTTACAGTATACGACCATTAATGCCCAAAACAAGCGAAGGAGTTTAATATATTAAAAAACTAAAAACCCGCCTCGATTGCAAAAAAAGTTTTTTAATATATTAACCAACTATTGCTGACGCGCTGCGATATTGAAGGTTCTTAAGGAATTTAAGCGATGTGACTTTTAACTTTCTACTAATTAAACTGTATGTAAGAAGGGCTCAGAAGTTGTATTGTAACATTGATTTACTCACATATTGCAGTGTAACACTAATTTACCATGTATTTTACGTTTGCTTAACTGTTAACGGTAGCATGTTGCGCTAATCAAACGTATACAAGTGAAGTTAGATTTTATTGTCAGTATCACTTTTCCTAATAAAAAGTATAAAAACTGCTACCTTCAATGTATCGAGTCTAAATGACACTAATAAACGCGAATACTGAATACTGTAACCTTACTTAAACTGATTAACCCTCGTATTTATAATGTAAACAAACGTTTACATACAGGCGAAAAATTACCTAATAAAATGTATAAAAACTGCTGCCTTCAATGTATCGAGTCTAAAATACACTAATAAATGGAAATACTGAGTATTGTGCACTGACTTATTGATAATCCCGCGTATTTAACGTCACATAAGAATGTAAACAAACGTTCGCGTACACGCAAAACTGCCCTAACACAAACTTCGCTCATCTTGTCCAGACGCAAATAAAAACTGAAACCCTCAATTTATCACGTCTATCTGACACTAATGCACGTAAATACTATAGAATAAACAGAAAAAACGATTAACTACTAGCTAAATTACTTATCTCGTAACACGCCAAGCGAAAAGCGCTCATAGCCGGCTTAACGTGACCCCTCGCGGAACGTGGAAACGCTAAGTGGCCGAGGATCTGGTGAGGTGACAGCGTGGAATTCCACATTCCACAACTCTGTGGAGCGTGAAATAAAGAATTTAGCATGTCAGATTTTTGCCCCATGGAGAAGAACGTGGCCAATGGGACGCGATTTAGTTTTACGTCAAAAGCAGAAGTTACGGGATGCCATATTGTATTGAGTTAAGCCATGCATTTTGTGGGGTTCCTTTGTCACAGAGTACGTGTTAGGGATGTAAACTGTTTCAAATCATCAGAAAACTGTGCATCTCTCGAATACGCGTCATTTTAGCTATGATTTCTTACAATAAAATGAAAAGAAACTACATATCGGTAGATAAAGGCTTCTTGTATTTTAATATTTTTGCCGTTGTAACTTGTGTGTTATGAAAGTACGAAAAAAGCGTTTCAATGTTACAGCACAATGAAGATCTATCGAAAGCTTGTAGTTTTTATACAATTTATCATAGCTAAATATCAAACAATGACATTTTTAGATACAGTCTTTATGGACAATGTGTAGCATAGAATGAGGCATGACCGCCATATTAGAGCCATAGCCAAGCTGATAGCGTCAGTTGTGAAATACAAGGTAGCAGATTTGCGTTCATCTCCTACCAACACCTTTTTTTTCCACCTTTGTTTACTAAATTCTGGGTTTTTCTTACTAATTAAATGGAAGCAGGTAAAATGGAATACAAACGTCTCAAAATTGAGATCGACAGAAAGTGCAAAATGGCTAAGCAGGGACGGCTAGAGGACACATGTAAGGATGTAGAGGCTTATCTCACTAGGGGTAAGACAGATATTGCCCACAGGAAAATTAAAGAGACCTTTGGAGAAAAGAGAGCCACTTGTATGAATATCAAGAGCTCAGATGGAAACCCAGTTCTAAGCAAAGAAGGGAAAGCAGAAAGGTGGAAGGAGTATATAGAGGGTCTATACAAGGGGGCTGCACTTGAGAACAATATTATGGAAATGGAAGAGGATGTAGATGAAGATGAAATGGGAGATATGATACTGCGTGAAGAGTTTGACAGAGCACTGAAAGGCCTGAGTCGAAACAAGGCGCCGGGAGTAGACAACATTCCATTGGAACTACTGACGACCTTGGGGGAGCCAGTCCTGACAAAACTCTACCATCTGGTGGGCAAGATGTATGAGACGGGCGAAATACCCTCAGACTTCAAGAAGAACATAATAATTCCAATCCCAAAGAAAGCAGGTGTTGACAGATGTGAAAATTAACGAACTATCAGTTTAATAAGTCACAGCTGCAAAGTACTAACACGAATTCCTTACAGATGAATGGAAAAACTGGCAGAAGCCGATCTCGGAGAAGATCAGTTTGGATTCCATAGAAATGTTGGAACACCTGAGGCCATACTGACCCTGCGACTTATCTTACAAAATAGATTAAGGAAAGGCAAATCTACGTTCCTAGCATTTGTAGACTTAGAGAAAGCTTTTGACAATGTTGACTGGAATACCCTCTTTCAAACTCTAAAGGTGGCAGGGGTAAAATACAGGGAGCGAAAGGCTATTTACAATTTGAACAGAAACCAGATGGCAGTTACAAGAGTCGAGGGGCATGAAAGGGAAGCAGTGGTTGGGAAGGGAATGAGACAGGGTTGTAGCCTATCCCCGATGTCATTCAATCTGTATACTGAGCAAGCAGTAAAGGAGACAAAAGAAAAATTCGGAGTAGGTATTAAAATCCATGGAGAAGAAATAAAAACTTTGAGATTCGCCGATGACATTTTAATACTGTCAGAGACAGCAAAGGACCTGCTAGAGCAGTTGAAAGGAGGATATAAGATGTACATCAACAAAAGCAAAACGAGGATAATGGAATGTTGTCGAATTAAGTCGGGTGATGCTGAGGGAATTAGATTAGGAAATGAGACTTTTAAATTAGTAAAGGAGTTTGGCTATTTGGGGAGCACAATAACTGATGATGGTCGAAGAAGAGAGGATATAAAATGTAGACTGGCAATGGCAAGGAAAGCGTTTCTGAAGAAGAGAAATTTGTTAACATCGAGTATAGATTTAAGTGTCAGGAAGTCGTTTCTGAAAGTATTTGTATGAAGTGTAGCCATGTATGGAAGTGAAACATGGACGATAAATAGTTTGGACAAGAAGAGAATAGAAGCTTCCGAAATGTGGTGCTACAGAAGAATGCTGAAGATTAGATGGGTAGATCACATAACTAATGAGAAGGTATTGAATAGAATTGGGGAGAAGAGGAGTTTGTGGCACAACTTGACAAGAAGAAGGGACCGGTTGGTAGGATGGTAGGACATGTTCTGAGGCATCAAGGGATCACAAACTTGGCACTGGAGGGCAGCGTGGAGGGTAAAAATCATAGAGGGAGACCAAGAGAGGAATACACTAAGCAGATTCAGAAGGATGTAGGTTGCAGTAAGTACTGGGAGATGAAGAAGCTTGCACAGGATAGAGTAGTATGGAGAGCTGCACCAAACCAGTCTCAGGACTGAAGACCACCACAACAACAACCTGCAGTAGTCGATATTATTTATTATAAGTAATGTAATTTCTGCAGTTCTTTTCGCAAAGAACAAAAATTGCAATGTTCCCCTGTGACCAGAAATCTTAAGGCAACTGTCATTCTATGTCAGAATGTAAACACAAGTTACACACTGGAAGTTTTCGCTGTTGTGAACCTTTTTGTAAAACATGTATGCCCATCTCCTGGATTTATGGATTGTCTCAATTTTTATCTTGTCGGCAAATATCTCTTTCAGTGATGGTGAGGACCTTCGAAAATATCTCCTATTAGGAACTAATCTCGGTACTGAAATGTATGTTATGAGCTACGTTACTTCATAGTTATGGTGGTCAATGCAACAATGAGAAAACGGATACTATGCATGCACAAAGTGACATTAGACTTTTTAACTATAATCAATTTAAAACCACAAATCGAAGATAGGGTGAAGATTCAGTTGAATTAACCAATAACTTTAGGTAGTATGGATGTTACATCACTGTAGAGCATTATTTGGTTTTGAAGCCATCGATAAGTCCAGAATCTTCTTCACCTTCTCCTACGATTTTTTCTATCTTTTTGACAATCGCTGACAGTGTTAACACAACTATTTTACGTGTGCCCGTTGTAGATGTAGGCAGATCATCTCAGAGGGTCCAGGAACCGCGACGGACGCCAGGACTGGGATGCTGGTGTACCTCACGGTGAGGAACACGTTCCTTGTGAGGGCGGCCTTACAGTCGCTTCGCCAGCGCACCAGCAGTGGCCGGGTCTGGGTGAACAACTCTTTTCTAGAGGGTATAGGCAGTCGTACCGTACACGGTATGCAGTGTGTTGTCACTCCTCACTCCAAAGCTCCATCGCACCGCTCCATTTCGTCAGCTGGATGACCTGCTGATGTCACAGCATCAATGGGAGTCCAGAGTCCGAAACCAGTTTCTGACCTCACTCAGAACAGTGAGAGCCACATCCATTGCTACGGCGCTCTGCGCGGCGTCAACTCACGCACTGCCTTAGGAACCTGTCGTTTACGAATGAAAAATACAACTGCTAATGCCCTTAACGGGTATGTAGTCGTATTGCATGTTGCTGACGACACGATATTTCGACGGCCCAACTGGTTGACATCTTCAGGTGAGAATGCATGTGCACTATCACGCTGCAACTGAGATACCATCAGCTACAGCGGCCCCTTTATCCGCTGGGAAGAGGCCGCTGCGCGTGCGCGAGAAGCGGAGGAGCTGTGCTCTGCGAAGCCAAGAACTGCAGCGCCGCCGGCGGTAGAAACCAACAAGAGCGATGAATTGCAGATTAAGACGCAGCCGATCGGAAACACCGTGTTTGTTTTATACCTGATAAAACAGGATGAAAAATCTTACTTAAAGGAAAACTTTTATCTCTGATAGTAACGTCGTCGGATAATCGTATTTCGATGGACTCCTTAAGTGCACAGTCCCAGTAACGGGAAAACGGAGCAACAATTTGCGTCTTTTCTTTTCTTTTTTTTTTTCTTTATTGTTATTTTCAAACCCGTACAAACAGGCAGGCTGTCAGCAGCATGGTACGCCGCTCTTCAGCCGTAGAGGAGATAAAGAAAGAACAGAAAGAATACACAAATGTGACATAACGGTGGGTAATAAAACAGTAGACACATAAAGACAAACACGGAGCCGTTCACACTCGACGATAATTCACTACAAACTGTTGTCACGATGCACTAACACTGAAGATGGCGATGGCACAGGTGAACGATGGAGTATGATGGGAACACTGAACACTAAACATGACGGCACTCACGAGACACTGATGGCGATGATCTCCGGCGCGCGAATGTCCACTCAGCGTGTACGAGTCTGGGGACCTGCCAAGAGAGGAGGTGGAGGAGGAGGAAGGGGAAATGGGAGAGGGGAGAGCAGAGATGCCATGGGCAAAGGAGAGAGGGGGAGGGAGGAAGGGGGAGGGAAGCCCGGAGGAGAGGGTAGGAGGGAGGGGGGGAAAAGAAAGAGAAGGGAAGGGAAAGGGGGGGAGGGAGGGTGCCTGAAGGAAAGGACACAGGAGGTGGGGGGAGGGAGGATCAAAGTTGATAGGAGGGGTAGATGCAGGGGAGGAGGACATCATCAGGGAGGGGGAGCTGGCGGAAGCCACCTTGGGAGAGGGTAAGGAGGGTGGAGAGATGGAGACCGGGTGGGACGTGGGAATACAGGCGCGGCAGCGGGCGGGGGTGGGAGAGGATCGGGGACACGAGCGGGTGAGGAGGATCAAGTTTACGGGAGGTGTACAGGATCCGTATCCTAATTTGCGTCTCTTTAAACGATGTGTTATATCCTTGATTAAGATAGCGCTCAGTGAGAGCAGATTTTTTAGGCTCGAGCAAACGTATGTGACGTTGCTGTTGGAGTTTAAGCCTTCCACTGGCCACCAAACTCCTCAGACATCAACATTGTTGAGCTTGTCTAGGATGCCTTGCAACGTGCTCTTCACAAGAAATCTCCAGCACCTCGTACTGTTACGGATTTATGGAGAGCCCTGCAGGATTCATGCTGTCAGTTCCCTCCAGCACTACTTCAGATATTACTCGAGTCCATCCCACGTCGTGTTGCGCCACTACTGCGTGCTCGCGGGACCCCTACACGACGTTAGGCAGGTGTACCAATTTCTTTGGCTCTTCAGTGTGAGGCGTAGCGCCGTATACCCATCCTGCCTTGGAGGCAGTTAAGTGGGAGATGTGTCTCAGAGCTGGATAGTGACAGATGCTGACGCGAGACTGGACGCGCACGTAGTTTATGTATCAGCCGATAGAGGACAGTATTGGATAGGGGACTGTGATTTAGTTTCGATTGTGCCCACTAGAGTGCACTAAAGTAATATAATGATTTTCATAAACTGTTCTAGTATTTTCCAAAAGTTTATTATGTCTTTTTGTGTATGTAAAACGGTATAAATGTGTTTTAGCAGTATGAATGACGCGTGAGTGTGGTTTAAGGTTAATATGAAGATAATTGTCTAACGAGTTATATAGTGGGATTTAGTGTGGGAACATTTCGAAGAAGTATGGATGTGGACAAAGGGGATTTTGTAGAATAGATTTGTAAAGTAAGTTTATGGTAAAGGGAAAGTTAATTCAGGTATAAATAACAATAGTAAATAACTTTATGCATAAACAAAACTTCTGCATATTAGATAATTACGTCGGTAAAAAGTGAAGTCATTAGGTTTACTATTTTGCGATTGATTATTGATGAAAAGCGCGGACTGACACGGGAGAATGTTGTTTTGCTATTGGCTGTTGAGTAAACTGACCAATGGTAAAGCAATATTCTTCGCGCGCCTTTCTCTGCTGGTATCGAAGACTTAGAGTATTCTCGAGAGTAGTCGGAGCCTAGCCATGAAACAGTTCGGACGTGTGTAGTAATAGTTCCGATGGAAATGATAAGTTGCCGGATCTACCACTGTTTCATACATCAAAAGTGTTGTAAAGTGACGGCTTAATTATTCCGATGGGTGTGTAGAAATTTCGGCATTTTTAAGTGAATTTTGTGACGAGAAAAGACACAAATTCTGCGTGGCGTATTGAGCAGGTCGGTGGCTAAAAACTGTGACTGCATTAGGTACCGACAGGCTTAATATTTCTCAATCAAAACCAATCCGTGTTTTTGTAGCTATTACATTTTCGGGAAATGCAACACCATAAACTTGCTAACGTGAGTTAAAGGGATTTTGAGTGACTGTGTTAAGACTAGCAGGGGTTGGGAAGTGATACTTGTTCACCTAAGTTTCAGAATATATT
The DNA here is from genome assembly GCF_023864345.2 of Schistocerca serialis cubense. Taxonomy (NCBI): domain Eukaryota; kingdom Metazoa; phylum Arthropoda; class Insecta; order Orthoptera; family Acrididae; genus Schistocerca; species Schistocerca serialis. Next base: position 910,744,029 of record NC_064639.1, read on the forward strand.
AATTAAGGACAAAATTTCCAACCTTTCATTTCGTGTGAAAACTTTCTCCCAAAACGTGGATTAGTGACTTTAATAGCATCCTGATTCACATCGCAGTAGGTTTCGCTCGGCTTCCCTACTGATGATCTGCTGAGACAATGTTCACAGGTAGGTGCAGGTTCGTTACAAAGTGACGGTAGGAACAGCGCCGCCGCAAATGTATTTCCGTATCTGCATCTTTGTTAATGGGAAGTAGGATGGTTAGCAGATATTCTGCTGACTGCCTCCATCAAGCTGTCGTTGAGCCATCCTTCTTACGAATTGTGGACGTGATAGTAGCTCCGCTAACCTTTTCTGTCAATAATTTATACGGTCTTCCCCATAGGTCAAATTGCAGTCACCGTTGTAGAAATATCTCCAGTGTATTCTTTTGGTTTCCTGAAGCAATGTTTCGTAGCATATCACGGAACCATTCCCAATTTAGCCGTCTGTGGAATGAAATTCTCTGCTTCGACTGCTGATAACCTCCAGCCAATGGCGAGGAGTGACACAGAACGGTACAGGTAAGGGGAGAAGTAATAGTGGACCACGAAGTATCCTCTGTCATACACTTGAGGTGGATTGTGGAGTGTAGATGTAGATACTATGTGGGTTACACAAGAACTGTTGGTTGCCTAGTACTACATGCTTATTTCTTAGGTCTGTGACGAATTAGAAAAGCCTTTCTAGGAGTCTTTGTCAGTTCACTTTTATAAAATATATACCAGTATATTTATATTGTGTTCCTTAAAAATATAATAATATGCAGGTTCTGGAAAATGTCAGTTGCTTATGCGTAACAGCCTATATTTTTAAAACGATTAATAGTGAGCTATCAGTTAAAACAGTTTTGTGTGATTACAGACTTTCGTTGAGATAGATGTAATTTCCCATAAAAGAACACTGAGATAATATATTATCAAAATTTTAAACCAGTTCCAAATACAGTGTTTCTTTTTTGTTCAAAAAAGTCAAATGGCTCCGAGCACTATGGGACTTAACATCTGACGTCATCAGTCCCCTAGACTTAGAACTACTTAAACCTGACTAACCTAAGGACATCACATACATCCATGCCCAAGGCATGATGCGAACCTGCGATCGTAGCGCGGTTCCGGCCTGAAGCGCCTAGAGCCGCTAGGCCGCAACGGCCGGCCTTTTTTGTTCCTCGTTCTTTAGTTCTTTTATATTTTATACAGTTCTGATCGTCTCGTAACTACATACCACAGCTGCAAGTGTATCTGATTTGAATGGACGATACCTCCATAATATTATGCTATTAAGTATATATTTGATATAAATAAAAATGAATTTTAGAGCGTTTCTTACTACTGCTGTTCAGCTAAACCTGGTGGCTGAATTATTTTTTTTTTTTAACATTGTCTTCGTCTGTTTTCGAAACTCTGTTGGTGTTATCAATACTTCCGTCTGCCATTGTCCCATATATAGGACGTATTCAAGAGTGTTACATTCACGTTACAGATGGTGTTCAAATCATAATCTGACATAACGTTGTACCTGAGTCAGTGTGTTAGATCGCAAGAGTGCATGCAGTTGCATGATACTGATCAGCTAATACTAATTTGTGGTTGGTCACTTAATGGATTCATATTGATAAGCCATAAAAACAAATTAGCAGATGGAAATTAGTGTTCTGGTAAGAAAGGATGGAAATTAAGGAAGTTCTAATAAAGAAGTTACTTCTCATAACAAGGTTTATTTCCATCAAATATAAGAGTAATATGAAAATATGCAGTAATGCTTATTGCTGTTAATAGATACATTCAAGAATTTTGTACTTTGATTCATACCAAATACCAGAATGTGGCTTACATTTGTACCCAGTTGCACAGTGGCAATTCTCTGAAACCACTCCGCTACTCAAAATATTCGTACTCCACAACAAGAACGTGATAATTGTTTGTGGAGTTGAAGGGAACAACTGGAGAACTGGAAGGTGGGTATTGAGGATAGGTGAGGGACTCACCAAACGAGAATTGAAATATGAACTGGGAGTCCGTGTTGGTGGTGTAGCTGATGGGTATCCTCAGGAGTTTCTGCGGTTCCGCGACCCCGGAGAAGCTGCCCTTGGCGACCAGACTGGTGAGCCCTGCAGACGTCTCCTCCAGCAGGGTGACCCTGACGTCCTCGTGCTCCGGAATCGACAGCCCAGAGTGGACGTTGCGGACGTGCGAGCTGAGGTAGAGCGCGCTCACCCTGACCACGTCTCTGCAGTAGTGGCGCGTGTTGACCACGTCATGGCAGCACGTCACCTCGGCCTCGTAGCTGTCCGGCTCCTGGAACAGCATCGTCACCTTCGGGTATGCGACTAAAACAATTTGTTGCTAGAATGAATCTTTCGTTCTGCATTGGAGAGTGCGCTGTATTCAGAGTTCCATCTGCCATTCATACACCGCTTCCGTGAATGCCATCATCAAGGAGAACCTTCAGTGATTTGGAACAGCTGAAGTTAATAATTTACAGGAAAAAGAAAACACTCCTGGCAGCGTCTGTTAAGTATAATATCAATACATTATGGCTAGAGCCAATCGACTAAAACTGATATTTATGGTAATTACTGCAAGATTACTTAATATAGCTATATGAGGAGAAAAAAACCTGGTTTGAAAAAAAGTCACAGCTTCTGCTGCAATGCTCAGCTGCAGCTTTCAGCCAATACTTCAAACAAAGTATTTCTCAACCTTCCCGCAGGTCATAGTCCGTTACCGACATATTGGCAAAAATAAGATCCAGCTATCTGTATCTTAGAGTTACGCACATTCTTGAGTCTGAGTATTCTTACAAACTGTAAAAGGAGTGGCTAATGAGGTATTCTCTTACTCTGTCCCTAAATATTTGAGTTTGTTCCATTTCCTACCTGATGGCCACTGGCATGATCTAACAGACTTTTGCACCTGGATATAAACTGCGTTATTAGCCCTCGAGAATGCTGCATAGTCTGTATGGAAATTACTAAAAAACTTTTAAATTAGTCTTTGGAAGCACAAGAACGTGTGTATTTGGTCACTAACGCATTTCGGTTTATTCGCATAAAACGTCCTCGCTTGTGGTCTCTTTTACCGTTCACATCAGGAAACGCCATCTTCTGACACGTTTCACAACTATGTCCTCGCTTGGAATTGCTGCTTTCCACCTAATCCCACATTGCTTTCAAGAACTAACCATTTACAGATGTGAAACAGAACACAGTGTAGCATCACTCTCTCCTTTGCATTTACCTGCCAATGTAAAAGGCATCACACATTAGTAGAAACGAACTGTGGTAACAGTTATCGAAAGACAGGCATTTAGATCTAATTTTACGCTCCAAAAACCCTGAGAAAATGATAAACAAATATCTTGCGCAGTTAATCTGTCTTTGTTTTGTGATAACAGCAGCATAGTTCGCAACAATAAATAAGAAAAGGAACGTAGGAATAAAGACAGACATGTTAGACCAAAGTGTTCGCAAAAAGAACTATCGAATCAGAATTGTAAATCATTTAGAATGAACAAAACTTTTACAACGAAACAAATTGCATACACATTACCGGAAAAAGACCACCTGGCAGAGCAAAGAAAAGTTTGAAAGGTCAGTCTGAAGTGTTCTCAACAGGCGTAACAGAACCACTAATTATTCTCGATTATCATTCGTCAGGCAGGTTTACCAAAACCACTTGACTGCTCACTGCCTACGCTACAGCCTGCAGGAAACTGTCATCGTTCGCCAATAGTTACCAAATTCAGAAAGACTAGAATAAAATTCCTGCCTGGTGCGCTGAATGACAGTTCTCTTTATATGCGGGGAAACGCGAGATAGTATCCGTACCTAATAGGCAGAAAACGACAGTATCCGATTACAAGACTTGTGCTAAACTTCTAGATTCTGTTAAATCAATTAAATATTTGAGGGTAATACTGGGAAACAGTATGAACATGATACGGAGATTTTCAGTAAGAAAGGTGAATGGAAGACTTAGATTTGTTGGAAGAGCAGCAGATCTGCAACGAAAAACGTACACAAGTGCCCCTGTGTTTTTAGTTGTCACCAAGTGCTTGTGGTGGCAAGTTCAGAGGTTTGCTGCTAGGATCATAAGTGGTATAGCCCACAGAGAAAGCGTAACACAGGAAATTAAATGGGAAATACTGGGTGACTTTGGTGGTTCGGTACTCGAGGAAACCTATGTCTGAATTCCGATCATAACCGTACTTCTCGTTTAGGCGTCATTGCATAACAGTGATTAGGTTCGGAAGTAAGCAAACTGTTATTTTTTCCCCTCATTACATGAATGGAAACGGAGAGAAACACTCCATTATTGAGAAACGTGCAGTGACTTGCTGCGTAATGATGTTGATGTAGATTTAGATGTAGAAGTTCTAAGACACTATAAAGCCAAGTTTATGAATACAAAAAACTAAAACGAAAGTCACCGGCAGTTATAACATTTAGCGCAATGCAGGGAGATGCAAGCAAACAGCGCTCTTACCAGCACATCCTACTAGCAAGAGGACACACACGGCCTGTCGTATCATGATTGGCGTCTCTGAATATCTTCTGTAGTTGGCGTAGAAATATTGATGCTCAGCTATCCGCTTGACACTGTCTTATATATCCGGCAGTAACCCGGTCTCTACTGATTATCAAGTGGCCATTGGAAAAATACGAAGAGCATTTCCTCAGCAAGTACAAGAGTCACAAGAAGAACTGCTGTAGCGATAAATTTCGTGGACGATGGATTCATCATGACAATGTAGTTCATACAGAACATTATTTTGGCCTATCATGCAGGTAGACGTCGACATCAGTAGGTTGTGTAAGGCGCAATTGTTTGTGCACATACGATTGCAAAATCGACGGCTTATCTCCGATAAAGCTTGCGGCGTCACCGATTAAGTTATATCTTAATTAGAAAAGTTAATTGTTCTAATGAGCGTGTTTGTCAATCGGACTCGAAAAAACGAAAACAATAGCGTGCAATAGCTTTTCAGCTGTAAAACTACTGATCGCTCTCCATATGAGACAGCGCATACACACTAACACACAATAAATTGTACATAACTAAACAGTTATTGTGAACTGGAAGTAATGGAAACATGACGAACTTCATGCGAACTGCCTCTGAGTTGACGATGACGGGAAGTGGTTAACTAACATGAGCACTTTAAGGGCATCAATCCTAACGAGTATATCTACATACACACACGCACAAATAACTACTGTCAGTGCAGTACACTTTATAGACTCTGAGTGTAGAAATATTATATCAGCTAGCATGTAAAGCATAGAAGATGTTTAGCTCATTGTGGTGGTGGATTATGTAAGTGTACAGATATGAACATTTGTTTCATATACCAAAACTGAAATTATTTAGATCATTTCTCAAAATGTGACAACAAATTACACTTTCTGTTTGAACTATTCCTTGAGCCTAACTTTCAATAAGCACAGGTATATTTTGTCGACCACACACACACCTGAGAATTCTGTAATGTACAATCCACCACAGTGCTTCTAACAAGAACAATAATACTTTCACATTACCTTGAAATGCAGTCTTCTCAAATTCAGCATCAGCAAAACGTAACATTTATAAGAGAATTTAGCTGCTTCGTAATTTGTGTATTAGCTTCATTTAAGTAATAGGCAAATATTTCTATTCATATTTCTACCACCTCTTATCATTGCAAAACTTTATCAGTTTAACACAAGCTCTCAAAGGACAAAAAGGGTCATGTCCTATCTATGCAAATAGTAAGACTGTAAAAGCCTTTGCTTTAAGAATAACTCAAATAATATTTACATAATGTGGTCTAGGGGTGCCCTTCACGGTAACTCAGCGTGTTCGGTCAGAGAGTTAGCTAGCCTCTGTACCAAGAAACTGAGTGAATGGATCAATGAAGAACCTAAATGGGTGTCATCGGACGTCCGCCCAGAACAAATTCGACGAACAATATAGAACAAAATTAGATCAACAAAAAAAGGGTAGCGTCTTTGATATATAATCAAAACGTCTTTGGTCCCGGGTTCGATTCCCGTCACTGCTTAAATTTTGATGAATAATCAGCATTAGTGGCCGAAGACTTCCGGCATAAGAAGTCAGCCTCATTCTGCCAACGGCCTTATCAAAGAGGGCGGGGGAGCGGACAGAGGTTCAGGGCACTCTCTTGTCCTAGGCGTGGGAAACTGCCCCTAAAGGCGGAAGAATCAGCAATTATCAACGGCATGAGGATGCAGAAGGCATTGGAGACCACTACATTAAAGACATGTAACGTATATCCACAGGACATGTGGCCTCTCATTGAAGAAGTGTCATGATGATCTCCCCATTGGCAAAAGGATTCTGGAATAGTCCCCCATTCGGATCTCCGAGAGGGAACTGCCAAGGGGGATGTTACCATGAGATAAAGATTGAATAATCAAGGAAAGGGCTGGCCAGAGTGGCAGTGCGGTTCTAGACGCTGCAGTCTGGAACTGCGAGACCGCTACGGTCGCAGGTTCGAATCCTGCCTCGGGCATGGATGTGTGTGATGTCCTTAGGTTAGTTAGGTTTAACTAGTTCTAAGTTCTAGGGGACTAATGACCTCAGAAGTTGAGTCCCATAGTGCTCAGAGCCATTTGAACCATTTTTTGAATGAAAGGATAACGTTCTACGAGTCGGGGCGGGGATGGTCAAAAGCCTGAACGTGGTAGGGAAACTAGAAAGTCTGAAAAGGGAAATGCAAAGGCTCAATCTAGATATGGTAGGGGTCAGTGAAGTGAAGTGGAAGGAAGACAAGGATTTCTGGTCAGATGAGTAGAGGGTAATATCAATAGCAGCAGAAAAGGGTATAACGGGAGTAGGATTCGTTATGAATAGCAAGGTAGGGCAGAGAGTGTGTTACTGTGAACAATTCAGTGACAGGGTTGTTCCTATTAGAATCGACAGCAAACTAACACTGACAACGACAGTTCAGGTATACATGCCGACGTCGCAAGCTGAAGATGAAGAGACAGAGAAAGTGTGTGAGAATACTGAAAGGGCAATACAGTATGTAAAGGGGGATGAAAATCTGATAGTCGTGGGGGACTAGAATGCAGTTTTAGGGGAAGGAGTGGAAGAAAAGGTTACAGGAGAATAGGGACTTCGGATAAGTAATGAGAGAGAAGAGAGACAAATTGATATCTGTAACAAGTTCCAGCTAGTAAGCGAATACTCTGTTTAAGAATCACAAGAGGTGGAGTTATACTTGGAAAAGGCCGGGTGATACGGGAAGATTTCAGTCAGATACATCATGGTCAGACAGATATTCCGAAATCAGATACTGGATTGTAAGGTGTACCCAGGAGCATATATAGACTCAGATCACAATATGGTAGTGATGAAGAGTAGGCTGAAGTCTAAGATATTAGCCACAAAGAATCAACATGCAAAGAAGTGGGATACGAAAGTACTAAGGAATGACGAGATACGGTTGAAGTTCTCTAAGACTATAGATACAGCAATAAGGAATAGCTCAGTAGGCAATACATTTGAAGAGGAACAGCCATCTATAAAAAGGGCCATCACAGTAGTTGGGAAGGAAAACATAGGTACAAAGAACGTAAGTGCGAAGAAACCATGGGTAACAGAAGAAATACTACAGTTGATTGATGAAAGGAGGAAGTACAAACATGATCCGGGAAAATCAGGAATACAGAAATACAAGTCGCTGAGGAATGAAATAAATAGGAAGAGCAGGGAAGCTAAGACGAAATGGCTGCAGGAAAAACGTAAAGACATCGAAAAAGAAATGATTGTTGGAAGGACAGACTCAGCATACAGGAAAGTCAAAACAACCTTCGGTTACATTAAAAGCAAGGTTGATAACATTAAGTGCGCAAAGGGAATTCCACTGTTAAATGCAGAGGAGAGAGCGGATAGGTGGAAAGAGTACATTGAAAGCCTCTATGAGGGGGAAGATTTGTCTGATACTATAGAATAAGAATCAGGATTCGATTCAGAAGAGATAGGGGATCCAGTATTAGTATCAGAATTTAAAAGAGCTTTGGAGGACTTAAGATCAAATAAGGCAGAAGGAATAGATAACATTCTATCAGGATTTCTAAAACCATTGGGGTAAGTGGCAACAAAACGTCTATTCATGCTGGTGTGTAGAATGTATGAGTCTGGCAACATACCATCTGACTTCAGGAAAAGCATCAGCCACACAATTCGAAGAGAGCAAGAGCCGACAAGCTTAACAGCTGATGCATCCAAGTTGCTTACAAGAATGATAAACAGAAGAATGGAAAAGAAAATTGAAGTTGCGCTAGATGACGATCAGTTTGGCTTATGGAAAGGTAAAGGCACGAGAGAGGCACTTTTGACGTTGCGGTTAATAATAGAAGCAAGACTAAAGAAAAATCAAGACACGTTCATAGGATTTGTCGACCTGGAAACAGCGTTCGACTATGTTAAAAGGAACAAGATGCTCGAAATTCTGAAATAAGTAGGGGTAAGTTATAGAGAGAGACGAGTCATATACAATATGTACAACAACCAAGAGGGAATAATAAGAGTGGACGATCAAGAACGAAGTGCTCGTATTAAAAAGGGCGAAAGACAAGGATGTAGCCTTTCGCCCCTACTATTCAATCTGTACACCGAGGAAGCAATGATGGAAATAAAAGAAAGGTTCAGGAGTGGAATTACAATTCAAAGTGAAGGATATCAATGATACGATTCGCTGATGACATTGCTACGTTGAGTGAAAGTGAAGAAGAATGCTGAACGGAATGAACAATGTAATGAGTACAGAGTATGGACTGAGAGTAAGTCGAAGAAAGACGAAGATAATGAGAAGTAGTAGAAATGAGGACAGCGAGGAACTTAACATCGGGATTGATGGTCACGGAGTAGATTAAGTTAAGGAATTCTGCTACCTAGGCAGTAAAATAAACAATGACGGACGGAACAAAGAGGACATCAAAAGCAATGGCAAAAAGGGCTTTCCTGGCCAAGAGAAGTCTACTAATATCAAACATCGGCCTTAATTTGAGGAAGAAATTTCTGAGAATGTACGTCTGGAGTACGGCATTGTACGGTAGTGAAATATGGACTGTGGGAAAACCATAACAGAAGAGAATCGAAGCATTTGAGAATTGGTGCTACAGACAAATGTTGAAAATTAGGTGGACTGATAAGGTAAGGAATGAGGAGATTTTGCGCAGATTCGGAGAGAAAAGGAACATGTGGATAAGGAGAAGGGACAGGATAATAGGACATCTGTAAAACATGAGGGAATGTCTTCTATGGTACTAGAGGGAACTGCAGAGTGCAAAAATTGTAGATAAAGACAGAGATTGAAATATATCCAGCAAAGAATTGAGGACGTAGGTTGCAAGTGCTACTTTGAGATGAAGAGGTTAGCACAGGAGAGGAATTCCTGGCGGGCTGCATCAAACCAGTCAGAAGACTAATGACCAAATGGAAAATGTGAAAATCAGAATATAACATGGCTTTCACAACTCAAATATGACGTCCCTGTTGAAGTCCGAATTACACAAAAGCACATACAAAAATAAACTAATGTGGTGAGCTATGTCCAAACCTCTGTCGAAAACGCTAGTATAAAATACACTTCACAAGGTACATTTTTGTGGCACTGAATAATATTGGTTCCTCCTTTGTACTAATAACCAGTTGCATGTATCGTGAAGTTGTGCAGAGTCCATGACTCTACAACACATCTGACGTATACAGAGTGAGTCACCTAACGTTACCTCTGGATATATTTCGCAAACCACATCAAATACTGACGAACCGGTTCCACAGACCGAACGTGAGGAGAGGGGCTAGTGTAATTGGTTAATACAAACCATAAAAAAATGCACGGAAGTATGTTTTTTAACACAAACCTACGTTTTTTAAATGGAATCCCGTTAGTTCTGTTAGCACATCTAAACATATAAACAAATACGTAATCAGTGCCGTTTGTTGCATTGTAAAATGTTAATTACATCCGGAGATATTGTAACCTAAAGTTGACGCTTGAGTACCACTTCTCCGCTGTTCGATCGTGTGTATCGGAGAGCACCGAATTACGTAGGGATCCAAAGGGAACGGTGATGGCCCTCAGGTACAGAAGAGACTGGAACAGCACATTACGTCCACATGCTAACTCCTTTTTATTGGTCTTTTTCACTGACGCACATGTACATTACCATGAGGGGTGAGGTACATGTACACACGTGGTTTCCGTTTTCAGTTACGGAGTGGAATAGAGTGTGTCCCGACATGTCAGGCCAATAGATGTTCAATGTGGTGGCCATCATTTGCTGCACACAATTGCAATCTCTGGCGTAATGAATGTCGTACACGCCGCAGTACATCTGGTGTAACGTCGCAGCAGGCTGCCACAATACGTTGTTTCATATCCTCTGGGGTTGTAGGCACATCACGGTACACATTCTCCTTTAACGTACCCCACAGAAAGAAGTCCAGAGTTGTAAGATCAGGAGAACGGGCTGCCAATTTATGCGTCCTCCACGTCCTATGAAACGCCCGTCGAACACCCTGTCAAGGGTCAGCCTAGTGTAAATTGCGGAATGTGCAGGTGCACCATCATGCTGATACCACATACGTCGACGCGTTTCCAGTGGGACATTTTCGAGCAACGTTGGCAGATCATTCTGTAGAAACGCGATGTATGTTGCAGTGCTCTCCGATACACACGATCGAACAGCGGAGGAGTGGTCCTCAAGCGTCAACTTTAGGTTACAATATCTCCGGATGTAATTAACATTTTACAATGCAACAAACGGCACTGATTACGTATTTGTTTATATGTTCAGATGTGCTAACAAAACTAACGGGGTTCCATTTAAAAAAACGTAGGTTTGTGTTAAAAAACATACTCCCGTTCATTTTTTTATGATTTATATTAACCAATTACACTAGCCACTCTCCTCACGTTCGGTCTGTGGAATCGGTTCGTCAATATTTGATGTGGTTTACGAAATATATCCAGCGGTAACGTTAGGTGACTCACCCTGTATTCTGTAATAGATCAGTGGCAACTTCTTCTTAGGTAATTAAACTCGTTTTTTACCATTCTACCATCATCTTTTGCGGTTGTAATTGATAATTTGCTCAATTAACACACATTACGTCTTCATGTTACCTGTTCTGAACTAGGGCTCGCTATTTCGAACTGTTCTGGAACTACAGTTACTGAAAAATACGGAATAAGGCTGCACCAAAACATCTGTGAGGATTTCCCTACAGAATATTTCTTAATATTAAAGCCATGTCTTCCTGCAATAACAAACACACATTTTACATTGTTCTTAATGACATAATCTTCTTAACAAAATAAATCAAACAACATAAATTTGCAAATTTCGCAAATACGGTTTTTGAACGTTTACAGCATCATTAGTTGCAACTTTAGCCTCAAGGTGGCAGCACATTACCACCAATTCACAACATTAGTTTCGTTACACCCAGCAGATCAGTGGTTCCCAGCAGGGGGGTAATTACCTCCTGAAGGGTAAAAACTACCGATTCGATTCTGTTTCAGTCATGAAACTAAATTATTTTCGAAAGATCATTACTATTATCGCAATTTTGCAAGACTCTAATATTGGTTATACGGGGTGTTCAAAAAGTCTCTCCGCAGTGCCGTATGATACTAGCCGCGCGTGCCGTATGATTGTTCGCCTGCCTGGGTTGCTTCCCTTCAAGTGGACTCTCCCAACATTCCACTGTTTCGTTTATCTCAGCCAGCCTCAGTAGTAGGCCTAACGTTGGTGTGTGACGTTACGTGTTGACGTGAACGTATAAGTTTAGTTCCTTTGTTCGTTTGTTTCGTTTTTGTCAAACCATTGAGGAACATGTGTTTTTAGTCGAGCAAGTGTTCAAAGCTGGCGGTAAATACACAGCTTCAGTTAGTCAAACATTTAATTCAGTTTTCCCGGAGACAACACTTCTACATCGCGATACTGAGCGAGATTTGATTAACAAATTTCGAAGTACGGGTTCAGTGACAGATGCACCGAGAAGTGGTCGTCCTAGCGTTTTGTCTGAGGATAAACTATTCGATATTTCTGATAAAATGCCCATGAGTCAGAACAAGTCAGTTGATCACTATGATAAAATAAGGGAAATCAGAGCTCGTACGGAAAGATAGAGGTGTTCATTCTTTCCCCGCGCTATACGGGATTGGAATAATAGAGAATTGTGAAGGTGGTTCGATGAACCCTTTGCCAGGGATTTAAATGTGATCTGCAGAGTATCCATGTAGATGTAGATGTAGATCATGGCAAGATACTGCATTATTGTCAATGATTCAAAAATTTCGTTCGACAAAATGGAAGGTATATTCTTAATGAAATGTTTTTCACTGATGAGGCGTGGTTTAGTTTATACGGGTAGATGAACTCGCAAAATTCTCATGTGTGGAGTACTGAAAATCCATTGTGTATTCACGAGGCACCACTTCATTTCGTGAAAATAGGAGTTTAGATTGCAATTTCTAGACGTCGGATTGTGGGTCCCATATTTTTCAACGAAACAATAAACGCACAACAACACTGCAGTGATATTCTGTGCCCATTCATAGGAGAACTTGTGTTAAATTTTCAACAAGATGGTGCAACCGCGCATACAGCTCGCGTTTCAATGTCACTGGATGCTGTTGTTTTTGGTGATCGAATAATTTCACAGGGACTTTGGCCTCCACGATCGCCTGACCTAACACCACCTGACTTTTTCTTCTGGGGTGCACCGAAAGCAACTGTCTATAAAAACCGTCCAGAATCCATCGATGAATTGAAAACTGCAATATCCACTTTCACTGCTTCTGTTACAGAGGAAATGTTACAGCTTGTGTTTGGAAACATGATTAGACGAATTGAATTGTGTATTCAACAACAGGGGGGGACACTTCCAACATTTAATGTGAAAATTTGTAAGTAAAAACGAATATTCAATAAATTAATAACTTGTATTTCACTGAGTTTCATTTCAGTATATTCACTGCGGCCTACGGCACTCGGGGCTAACAATCACACGGCACTGTGGAGAGACTTTTTGAACACCCCGTATAAGTGTTCAGTAACTACTTTTTCTGAATTAGATGCATTAAATCGGTGAGGTTACATGTTCTTCACATAGTCCACCCACTACACACATATGTAGTGCTTTGTCCCACACATCGCCGATGAGAAAAGTGAGACATACACGTACAAATGCTTAATACCTCACGAAAATATCTTCTCCAAGCTGTAGATAGTACCTGGAGTAATCCAGAAATTGCTTCATTACTGCTTCGAAACAGATAAATGAATTAACTGACAGCATGACACAGAAGTAACTACATAAGGACTACTATAGTGCTGTAGACAGTTTTTGATTATTATTATTAGAGATGTTAGATACAATGCGTTAACACCCTGAAGTCGTCCAATTTCTGCTAGTGGAGAAATAACGAATGAAGCAATGAAGCTGTTAAGTACAGTGCACGCATCTGAACTTGTTTGATTTTAAACGGGGCTGCAGTTTATAGGTCAAATAAGTACCGCAATGGCGAGGATTAATGCAGGATAAGCAGGTTTGGCAGCAAATGGGTACTCTCGCTGTGAATAGTTAACTTGTTTTCTTAGAAGGAGTTGTGGGTAGCAGTTGCGATGCCCACAAATTCCATCGTCATTCATTCTAACACACACACAAAATAAATATCATTCATCTTTCACAATGTTTAAAATAAAAGTGTTCCAAGAGAAGTCCTTAAATTCTACAGTTTAGTTACATGCTAAAGTCTATGATAATGTGGAGGAGCAGGGAGGGGGAGGGGGGACAGATGGCTGGAGGGGGGAGAATAGTGGATGGTATCTGTGTATAATTAGACATGCTCTATGTAGCCGTCACTGCCAAATGTAGATGTTGGTGTGCGGTGGAGGAATGTTGGATATGGATGGAAACTTGTCAGGATGTGCCGTTTTAAAACTCGACCGTGATCTTAAAGTGTTTTACTATTCCCAACTACAGTGCCGCATTCCTTTTTGTCTACGTCACAGGGTCCCGCGATGCCAAGAATGGCACTTTGCTGTCTGTAAAACGGCTTGGTGCGGAAGGGCTACCTCAGCAACCTGTGCAACGTACTGCGGCGTGCCGGCCGTGTACAGCTGCGGTGTTTTGACGACGTTAGGATGCGCCAGGAGCTGACTCAGCACTGCTCGTGGGGAGCCACAGGGCAGCCCGCTGCATGCTTCTTCACCGTCGTGGTTAAGATCACGGCGACAACAAGCGCCTGCGATCCGACAGCCAAATCTGCGGCCCTCACCTCTGCCTTGTGTTGGGAGCCAACAAGACTGCCCGTGGCAGTAAGTTATTGAGTGGCCTGCCGCTGGCTGGCTATGGACCCTGCGTCGGCCTCTGAGGGTCGAACCAGCGTCCCATTGTGGACTGGAACGCTGGCACCCCATCTGCTGCTGCGTGTAGCTGGTGGTGTGACACGCCCTGCCATCCAGGAGAGCTGCCACACTTGAATCCCTCTCGTTAGAAAACCGGCACCTATTTATATCCGGCTGTGCACCTCGTTTTGCTAACGTGCTGCTCTGTGTCATGTAATCATAACACCTAGATAGGCCAGTGGGACCGTTCTGCCTGTAACTTGCACAATGCAAACCACTGCCAGCCGGTGTGGCTAAGTGGTTCTAGGCGCTTCAGTCTGGAACTGTGCGACCACTCCGGTCGCAGGTTAGAATCCTGCCTCGGGCATGGATGTGTGTGATGTCCTTAGGTTAGTTAGGCTTAAGTAGTTCTTAAGTGGTACACGTGGTCTAGGGATAACGTCTTTGATTCATAATGAAAACGTCTTCGGTCCCGGGTTCGATCACCGCCACTGCTTAAATTTTGATAAATAATCAGCACTGGCGGCCGAAGACTTCCGGTATAAAAAGTCAGCCTCATTCTGCCAACGGCCTTGTCAAAGAGGGCGGAGGAGCGGATAGAGGTTCAGGGCACTCTCTTGTCCTAGGGGTGGGAAATTGCCCCTAAAGGCGGAAGAATCAGCAATGATCAACGACATGAGGATGCAGAAGGCAATGGAAACCACTGCATTAAAGACACGTTACGTGTATCCACAGGACATGTGGCCTCTCATTGAAGAAGTGTCATGATGATCTCTCCATTGGCAAAAGATTCCGGAATAGTCCCCCATTCGGATCTCCGGGAGGGGACTGCCAAGGGGGAGGTTACCATGAGAAAAAGATTGAATAATCTACGAAAGGATAACGTTCTACGAGTCGGGGCGTGGAATGTCAGAAGCTTGAGCGTGGTAGGGAAACTAGAAAATCTGGAAAGGGAAATGCAAAGGCTCAATCTAGATATAGTAGGGGTCAGTGAAGTGAAGTGGAAGGAAGACAAGGATTTCTGGTTAGATGAGTTTCGGGTAATATCAACAGCAGCAGAAAATGGTATAACAGGTGTAGGATTCGTTATGAATAGGAAGGTAGGGCAGAGGGTGTGTTACTGTGAACAGTTCAGTGACCAGATTGTTCTAATCAGAATCGACAGCAGACCAACACCGACAACGATAGTTCAGGTATACATGCCGACGTCGCAAGCTGAAGATGAACAGATAGAGAAAGAGTATGATGATATTGAAAGGGTAATGCAGTATGTAAAGGGGGACGAAAATCTAATAGTCATGGGCGACTGGAATGCAGTTGTAGGGAAAGGAGTAGAAGAAAAGGTTACAGGAGAATATGGGCTTGGCACAAGGAATGAAAGAGGAGAAAGACTAATTGATTTCTGTAACAAGTTTCAGCTAGTAATAGCGAATACCCTGTTCAAGAATCACAAGAGGAGGAGGTATACTTCGAAAAGGTCGGGAGATACGGGAAGATTTCAATTAGATTACATCATGGTCAGACAGAGATTCCGAAATCAGATACTGGATTGTAAGGCGTACCCAGGAGCATATATAGACTCATATCACAATATAGTAGTGATGAAGTGTAGGCTGAAGTTCAAGACATTAGTCAGGAAGAATCAGTACGCAAAGAAGTGGGATACGGAAGTACTAAGGAATGACGCGATACGTTTGAAGTTCTCTAACGCTATAGATACAGCAATAAGGAATAGCGCAGTAGGCAGTACAGTTGAAGAGGAATGGACATCTCTAAAAAGGGCCATCACAGAAGTTGGGAAGGAAAACATAGGTACAAAGAAGGTAGCTGCGAAGAAACCATGGGTAACAGAAGAAATACTTCAGTTGATTGATGAAAGGAGGAAGTACAAACATGTTCCGGGTGAAATTAGGAATACAGAAATACAAGTCGCTGAGGAATGAAATAAATAGGAAGTGCAGGGAAGCTAAGACGAAATGGCTGCAGGAAAAATGTGAAGACATCAAAAAAGATATGATTGTCGGAAGGACAGACTCAGCATACAGGAAAGTCAAAACAACCTTTGGTGACATTAAAAGCAACGGTGGTAACATTAAGAGTGCAACAGGAATTCCACTGTTAAATGCAGAGGAGAGAGCAGATAGGTGGAAAGAATACATTGAGAGCCTCTATGAGGGTGAAGATTTGTCTGATGTGATAGAAGAAGAAACAGGAGTCGATTTAGAAGAGATAGGGGATCCAGTATTAGAATCGGAATTTAAAAGAGCTTTGGAGGACATACGGTCAAATAAGGCAGAAGGGATAGATAACATTCCATCAGAATTTCTAAAATCTTGGGGGAAGTGGCAAAAAAACGACTATTCACGTTGGTGTGTAGAATATATGAGTCTGGCGATATACCATCTGACTTTCGGAAAAGCATCATCCACACAATTCCGAAGACGGCAAGAGCTGACAAGTGCGAGAATTATCACCCAATCAGCTTAACAGCTCATGCATCGAAGCTGCTTACAAGAATAATATATAGAAGAATGGAAAAGAAAATTGAGAATGCGCTAGGTGACAATCAGTTTGGATTTAGGAAAAGTAAAGCGACTAGAGAGGCAATTCTGACGTTACGGCTAATAATGGAAGCAATGCTAAAGAAAAATCAAGACACTTTGATAGGATGTGTCGACCTGGAAAAAGCGTTCGACAATATAAAATGGTGCAAGCTGTTCGAGATTCTGAAAAAAGTAGGGGTAAGCTATAGGGAGAGACGGGTCATATACAATATGTACAACAACCAAGAGGGAATAATAAGAGTGGACGATCAAGAACGAAGTGCTCGTGTTAAGAAGGGTGTAAGACAAGGCTGTAGCCTTTCGCCCCTACTCTTCAATCAATGATGGAAATAAAAGAAAGTTTCAGGAGTTGAATTAAAATACAAGGTGAAAGGATATCAATGATAAGATTCACTGATGACATTGCTATCCTGAGTGAAGTGAAGAAGAATTAAATGATCTGCTGAACGGAATGAACAGTCTAATGAGTACACAGTATGGTTTGAGAGTAAATCGGAGAAAGACGAAGGTAATGAGAAGTAGTAGAAATAAGAACAGCGAGAAACTTAACATCAGGACTGATGGTCACGAAGTCAATGAAGTTAAGGAATTCTGCTACCTAGGCAATAAAATAACCAATGACGGACGGAGCAAGGAGGACATCAAAAGCAGACTCGCTATGGCAGAAAAGGCATTTCTGGCGAAGAGAAGTCTACTAATATCAAATATCGGCCTTAATTTGAGGAAGAAATTTCTGAGGATGTACGTCTGGAGCACAGCATTGTATGATAGTGAAACATGGACTGTGGGAAAACCGGAACAGAAGAGAATCGAAGCATTTGAGATGTGGTGCTATAGACGAATGTTGAAAATTAGGTGGACTTATAAGGTAAGGAATGAGGAGGTTCTACGCAGAATCGGAGAGGAAAGGAATATGTGGAAAACACTGATAAGGAGAAAGGACAGGATGATAGGACTGCTAAGACATGAGGGATTGACTTCCATGGTACTAGAGGGAGTGTAGAGGGCAAAAACTGTAGAGGAAGACAGAGATTGGAATACGCCAAGCAAATAATTGAGGACGTAGGTTGCAAGTGCTACTCTGAGATGAAGAGGTTAGCACAGGAAAGGAATTCGTGGCGGGCCGCATCAAACCAGTCAGTAGACTGATGACCAAAAAAAAAAAAGTTCTAAGTTCTAGGGGACTAATGACCTCAGATGTTAAGTCCCGCCGGCCGCGGTGGTCTAGCGGTTCTAGGCGGTCAGTCCGGAACCGCGCGACTGCTACGGTTGCAAGTTCGAATCCTGCCTCGGGCATGGATGTGTGTGATGTCCTTAGGTTAGTTAGGTTTAAGTAGTTCTAAGTTCTAGGGGACTGATGACCACAGATGTTAAGTCCCATAGTGCTCAGAGCCATTTGAACCATTTGTTAAGTCCCATAGTGCTCAGAGCCATTTGAACCAAGCAAACCACTGTGTTTACTATTTCCAGCGGTTCTACGGCCCTGTGGACTTCATTGTACTTCGCAGCCGCTGGTAAGCCTAACTTACTGTCAACAGGCCCGCGCCTAGCTCTAGCTTGTATGCTCAGAGGTATTGCACCGAATCCAACTATTTCCTATTTTAAACGGTGGTGCCACTACATTATTCCCCACTTCGGAAAGACCCGGTCCCCAGGTCGACTCTAACTATTCTTAAACTTGTTTGGGTCGACACGTACTTGTGACTTATTTACTACTGCTATTAGAAAACTCTTAAACACATGACATGAGGCAAAACGTAAAAATTCCTTACTGGATGGCCACTGCACTTAATGCTCCATCAACCCTTTTTCCTACACCCTCGGTATCCAGTCCACTGTGATTTGGACTACCATTGGTTCCCTCTTGGAATTGGCTCTCCGCCTGATCAGAACTAAAACAACACACAACAAAGTTAAGGCTGCAATGGCACTTGGCACAGAGGTGCTCAAACGATCATTACTTGTCGTTGCCTTTCCCTATACTGAGCAACTTGCTGCACAAGCTGTTTGGCTGATATGCGCCCCACATGCTCTGAGATAAACTGGTTTATCGATCTCAACAGACCTGACTCCAGAGTTTGATTTAACAAGGTCAGATTCTGCCTTGGCAAATACTCTTAAGTTGCTTCTGGCCAGTACAAATGTGGCTGTGTAACATTCAATTGCCTGACTCCCGAAATTGACGCTGGCAGATGGAAGGTTGGTCCTATTATGTTACACACAATTCCATTGATTAAAATTCCGCTCCCCTCGATCTCTATACGTTTCGCTTCTGCAAATACTCCCTGCTCACAACAAATTGCTACTACTATCAAATATTCATAAGTGGAGAATATCCCATGCATCCCCACCTGTTGCAAGCTCAATTTTGTCTGCACGATGTCCCTTGGACAGTCTGTTTCTTTCCTCCTGGCTAAAAATAACTGCACCGTGCACGTGTTCGGATTGGTGCTTATCACTCTGGCTGGACATACCATTACCTTCCCTCTATGGCAGTTCCATAATTCCTCCCTTGTCATCTCGGTGTATCAGTTGTTAACTGCCGTGATCAGCAATACCTCCTCAGTTTCTTACTTCTACCAACTTTCTCAGTGCTCCCCTTTTCAGTGACCTAAGGACAGTGATCACCATCACCCTTCCTCCCTCTTCAAAAATCTGCTATCCCCAGCAGGCTCACAATACTCAGAAACACATACGACATATGAAAATACAATGCCCAATTAATCTACGCTAACCCAATGATACATAACACAAAACAAACATAGTAAGAAATCATTTGATCACTCCTATCGATCCCTGCTTTGTAAATATTATAGTCAAGAATGGCATCTGGTTTTTATTTTACTTTGATACCTTCCTTTGTATGAACAGACGTGTCAGAGCTGGTCATTTTGTGCACAGCGGACAGGTATAGTACATCTCTTGTGTCTTTCCACTTCAAACAAAGCAGATGATTCCTCCTTATTGACACAGACTCATACCTTTTCAGTTTTTTGGAAACAATTTCGTTTGGTAGTTCTTTCTGGTTAGTCATGCATGTACCTACTGCTTTCGTTTTATGTTTTGCCATAGAATATCAAATAATGTTGGTGAACTATAAGATCTGTCCATGTAAACAGTGTGGCCTTTTCCCAAGTAATCTACTAGCAACCTCTCAAATAATGGTATTATGGAGTTGTCTTGTGTTCCTTTCCCAGCAAATGCCTTCAATCTAAGACCATAACCAGTTTTGGAATCGCACACAATAAATATCTTGATTCCATACTTGTCGGGTTTATTTTTTATGTAAACCCTAAATACCACTCTTCCACGAAAACCACACATGCTTTCGTCAATAGTGATGTTTTCTGGTGAGTAAAATGATTTTTAACAAATCTAATAAGAAATTATCCAGGATTGGCCTGATTTTATGTATGCGGTCATGCTGAGGTTTCATTTTTTGGAACATAAATTGCATTGCCATTCATATGCAGGTTTGATAATATTGCCTTGTATCTGTTTCTGGCCATAACAGAACCAGGAAAAGGGGTTGAAATAAAATTGTTGGTAGACCAGTACCTTGTCAGTAGGGTTTTTTCACAAGACACATATGTTTAAGTATGCCAAAAAACAAATACATTTCGTGCAGCTTTACTCCCACCCACGAATTACGAAAACTGTGAGGGTTTACCAAAAAAAAAAAAAAAGATGTTCAAATGTGTGTGAAATCTTATGGGACTTAACTGCTAAGGTCATCAGTCCCTAAGTGACACACTAATTAACCTAAATTATCCTAAGGACAAACACACACACCCATGCCCGAGAGAGGACTCGAACCTCCGCCGGGATCAGCCGCACAGTCCATGACTGCAGCGCCATACACTGCTCGGCTAATCCCGCGCGGCTGTGAGGGTTTACCCTGGAAGCTGCTTTGTGTTTGTCATAAACAGACTTCGAATAACTGTTTGTTTCGGATTTTATGTGTTTCATTACGGAATCAGGGAAAAAGATCGAAAACACATCGAGAGGAGTGGAATACTCATGAACAGCTGCCATTACTCCACTTTTCTCTACAAATTGTGGCACAGTAGGCTGATCGTCTCCAAATTTCCAGCCTAATTTGGCATCAGTAGGTTTTTTCCGCGAAATTCGTTGCCTCTTTGTTGGAGGCAGCTGTGTTACAGGCGAGGCCTGTGTTGCGGAGGATGTACTTTGTTCAGTAAACACCGGATGCACAGATGCAGGCTCATCAGATTCGTCTGCAAGATAGACAAGACGAACACAAATAAATTTTCTGCAAACTGAAGCAACTCGAGCAATATAAGTCGTAATAATAATACTGAAGAAAAACTGCACTAGACAGCTCCTTACCTGTATCTGAATACTCTTCATTCTCTTCGTATTCAGATATTTCCCACTCAGAACCAGAATCGTCCAATTCTTGTTCTAAGGCATCGAAAATTTCTTTCTCACTCAGAGAACGTGACATATTTGTGAGAAAAATTAAGAAGAAACGGGAAACAGTAGCGAGAACGTCTGAAACACACGGGTACACCAATGCAAAATGGTGCAGCGTGGCACGTAAGCCGCTATCCGTGTCTTGCCGTTTCTTTTGACGTAGTTCTAAAACTAGAACACAGAGGGGAGCAGCAGTCAAGGGACACATACGCAGGTGTTTTACGCAGCACTACGACAGTAGCCGGCCTGCTCCCGGACGGCTAATACACTCCTGGAAATTGAAATAAGAACACCGTGAATTCATTGTCCCAGGAAGGGGAAACTTTATTGACACATTCCTGGGGTCAGATACATCACATGATCACACTGACAGAACCACAGGCACATAGACACAGGCAACAGAGCATGCACAATGTCGGCACTAGTACAGTGTATATCCACCTTTCGCAGCAATGCAGGTTGCTATTCTCCCATGGAGACGATCGTACAGATGCTGGATGTAGTCCTGTGGAACGGCTTGCCATGCCATTTCCACCTGGCGCCTCAGTTGGACCAGCGTTCGTGCTGGACGTGCAGACCGCGTGAGACGACGCTTCATCCAGTCCCAAACATGCTCAATGGGGGACAGCTCCGGAGATCTTGCTGGCCAGGGTAGTTGACTTACACCTTCTAGAGCACGTTGGGTGGCACGGGATACATGCGGACGTGCATTGTCCTGTTGGAACAGCAAGTTCCCTTGCCGGTCTAGGAATGGTAGAACGATGGGTTCGATGACGGTTTGGATGTACCGTGCACTATTCAGTGTCCCCTCGACGATCACCAGTGGTGTACGGCCAGTGTAGGAGATCGCTCCCCACACCATGATGCCGAGTGTTGGCCCTGTGTGCCTCGGTCGTATGCAGTCCTGATTGTGGCGCTCACCTGCACGGCGCCAAACACGCATACGACCATCATTGGTACCAAGGCAGAAGCGACTCTCATCGCTGAAGACGACACGTCTCCATTCGTCCCTCCATTCACGCCTGTCGCGACACCACTGGAGGCGGGCTGCACGATGTTGGAGCGTGAGCGGAAGACGGCCTAACGGTGTGCGGGACCGTAGCCCAGCTTCATGGAGACGGTTGCGAATGGTCCTCGCCGATACCCCAGGAGCAACAGTGTCCCTAATTTGCTGGGAAGTGGCGGTGCGGTCCCCTACGGCACTGCGTAGGATCCTACTGTCTTGGCGTGCATCCGTGCGTCGCTGCGGTCTGGTCCCAGGTCGACGGGCACGTGCACCTTCCGCCGACCACTGGCGACAACATCGATGTACTGTGGAGACCTCACGCCCCACGTGTTGAGCAATTCGGCGGTACGTCCACCCGGCCTCCCGCATGCCCACTATACGCCCTCGCTCAAAGTCCGTCAACTGCACATACGGTTCACGTCCACGCTGTCGCGGCATGCTACCAGTGTTAAAGACTGCGATGGAGCTTCGTATGCCACGGCAAACTGGCTGACACTGACGGCGGCGGTGCACAAATGCTGCGCAGCTAGCGCCATTCGACGGCCAACACCGCGGTTCCTGGTGTGTCCGCTGTGCCGTACGTGTGATCATTGCTTGTACAACCCTCTCGCAGTGTCCGGAGCAAGTATGGTGGGTCTGACACACCGGTGTCAATGTGTTCTTTTTTCCATTTCCAGGAGTGTAGGTTGTGAGCGGCGTGGAACTGCCGCCCGACCTATACACAGGTGCGGTCGTTTCGAAGCAGTTCTGTGGCCCGACCTATGCTCGGTCTCGGTCGCCAAAGTGCTAGAGGTACTAGGGCCTGAGAGTAGGAATGTAGATAAACAGGATCTTCCATAGATGTCGCATGATCTTTAGAAGTTGATTTGGCCGAAGATGAATTTACACAAAAAACTAGATATCAAGTAAATCACCTCAAGATAGATACAATTACCAGACAATTAATAAGGAGTTAAGAAACAGAATTAATTCAGAACTTAAAAATATATGGCAGCATAAATGCATTCAGACTGAGAGTTTAACACGAGCATCGTAAACAGAACTCTGGAGGACAATTACTGGTACCAACAAAATGTCAGTAACGAAAGCAATAACTAATTCGGTGTAAGAAGCACGTCAGAGATTACTCAAGAATCTGGGTTCCCGAGGTCAGAGGCAAAGACAATTTTTCTACAAGCGTAAAACGCCAAACAAAGACGACCACAAGTATTCCACGAATGGACATCACGTCACCTCCTTACTGACATTGCTCCATTTGACGCTGCCGAACGCTTCTTTCTGCTCGAAAAATCCTGTGAATATGGACTGCTTCCATTATCAGTCGCAAAGTCAAAATTGCCTCTGGTCATATTAACACATAAAATTAACCTGTAGGACAACAGCTGCTTTCTTTTCAGCCACTAGTAGAGCCAAAATTGAATATGGAAAGTATTAACAGATTGAGTAAATGCATCGAGTATATTCCAACATGACCAACTGGTAAAATGGTTGAGTGGATGACATGTCAGCTGAAAACTTAAACTAATAGTCACGTTAAAACCTGGTTCGACAAACTGTCTGCTGTATTTACAGTATATCCCATTACTACTGTGTCCTCTCTTACTTATACAGTCTCTGTTCATCTCTATTTTTCATTGTCACTCCACCATACTTCGGCAGCTCAAACATTCTGTGGGGTCCAAGATGACTTTTTCCCGACACTCACGTGTTCAAAAACTTAGGTCCAAAATGCTATCTCCCCTGTACCCCATGTTGAACTTCACCGGTCTGGGTGCGGGAGGTGACACGGGGTGAGAGCAGGTCCTCCAAGTGCATGTGTGGTCTCCATTCATCTCTCTTTTCCATTTGCACTGCCATCTCCCTCTTTTGCTCCTTCTGCTTCTACCTCCATCCATCTCTTTTTCTCTTTTATTGCCACTGCCATTACCTCTCGCTGACCATTACTATCTCCTCACTCACTGATCATTAACCGCAGTTCGTCAAAAACAACTAGTTTGTGATTTGTATTTTAAAAGATTGAAAATGTTATTAGAAATTTTTACTCCATTTGCAGTCTTTCCAGTTTACATTATCTTCGCCATTCGTTGAATCAAAATACAAACTGGGGTCTACTTAGATTAAAAGCAAGTTCAAAACCAACATCTGTAAATAAAAATAAAAGGTTTTAAAGTAATACAAAAAACGTACCATGCAAGATGACTACACCAAAAAATATATGTATCCTTTAGTTTGAAGTAAATGCAGGTCTCCTGTCCAACGCAGGTTGAGTTTATACTACTTTACTTAAAAATGGACAAAATTTTTAGGCTACACCTTCGGTACACCAAAAAATGCGGTCTTTGATTTGCAAGAACAAAGAATTTCGTAGGAAAAACAGCTTTTGTAATGCGCTTAAGCCGACAGGTGCACCATAGAATAATTTGCAGGTCAGGACAACTTGTATAGGCGCGTATCGCACATTAAACAGAGAATACGCTTCACAGGGTTTTATAGGCTAAAAACATAGTTTGATGACCTCAGAACCCTTCCGATGACCACAGAACATTGCCACGAGTTCACTCCGTCAGTTAAAACTACATACGTCTCAGACGGTATCACATGCAAATTTTACGTGCGTCAATGTGGTAAATTTGAACCTCTAGATCTCGATAACGGATAACGATACTGACAAAAGTTTCAAGATTCCGCGAAAGCAAAAACTTCAGAACATATGGTAAAAATAATGACAACTGGACGTGGATAGAAATTACAGAAGTGGCCATCCCCACAACTGGTACTTCTGGTACCCGATAATCATGGTATTTGGGCTGCACGTCGATAACAGACACATATTTTCGAAAATTGGAAAATAGAGTTCCTAGGTAATTGTTTAAATAATATACAGTAAAAAATAAGCCATTTTCTATGATTAGTTATTCATATAATAGCTGCCCACGGTACAAAAAAGGCTAAAAAACTAGTGTTTGCGATTTTCTTTGGAGCCCCCATGTACAAATCTTGTTTTTATGATTAGCGTAAAGTCCACCCTAGACAATACCTAACGCAAAAGATCCAGCCGATTCGCTAAATTTGCCTCTTGGGGAGGAAATGCGTGATGCTTAAATCTTGACCCTACACTTCGCCCGTTCTTCCGATAGGTATACATTTGGGTGTTAGGCCAAGTACTATCCAAAACATTTACCCTTTTACCTCTGTGAACACAACCTCAGAAATGACCCACTCAATAATCGCATCTTTGCAGGCGGCTTTTTGGAACATACATATTTAAAACACTTCGATATTTGAGTTCACAGATAGTACCACAATTTTACAATCTTTCTGGTGTGACTATCGATTGACCGTAACATGGATTTACAGCCTAACGCTAAGATTCGGCAATAATTAAAAAAAATTGTTCTGTGATTACTTTAAAAGTTCACCTTTGGGACTACCCACTATTTCGTTTCACCTACTCGTATTTTTACCGTTGTAACCGACCGTTGCACAAGTCTTCACAATTACAGCCTAACGCTAAGATTCAGCAATAATTAAAAAAATTGTTCTGTGATTACTTTAAAAGTTCACCTTTGGGACTACCCACTATTTCGTTTCACCTACTCGTATTTTTACCGTTGTAACCGACCGTTGCACAAGTCTTCACAAGAGCTTTGATGTGGAACCAATGTTTTATGTCATAAGTCGCATGGAGACAGAATCCGACCATAAGCTGATTGAAATGTTGGAATCACTATAGAGTGCTCTACAAAATGAACCTGAACCCCCTAGTCAAAACTTTGGAGGTCGCTCAGAGATATTTTCTGGGTATTTCGGTATAAGGGACCTAGAGCCTCAGGTGAATAATGACAAAGTTATGCATTTCGTATGACCTTTTTTATCTCCACTTATCCTCTTATCTTCATTCACTCACGATACTGCCTGTTGACAAAGGAAACACTCTTAGTCACTGGGTTTGCGTTAGGTACTGCTCGCTTGTCTTGGGATTATTTTTCCGGCATCGTTTGTCGTACAGAGATAGAAACTGTAGTATGGATAAATTCGCTGATGAAGAATAGATCGACATGCAGGACGCGTGTTGGTTCACTGAATGCAGTGGACAGCGGCACAACGACGTTGTGTTGAGCTATTCTCCGAGTGACGGCAGCGATATCACTGTACTTTGGCATTCAGGGATTGTTACATTCCACTAGGTTTAGCGTTGTACATTTTTGTGACACCATGCTACATGATTTTTCACTCTTATTAAGGTATTTACAAACAAACAAACCGAATAAATCGTAATTACTTTATTACTCTGTCAATAGCTAACGGCTATTACGTGATACTTCCCCAAAAATACACGGAAAACATCACTGAACATATTCTGAACGTGTGTTCTTGGAATTTGGTTTCATCCTGAATGATTTGTTAATATCCAGTATAAATTCGAGTGTTTGACAGTAATTTTTTGGAAGTAATTGTGGGTAGCGAAGCCTCGTTCGGAAGTGAAACGTAGATGGTAAGTGGCTCAAACAAGTATAGTACAGGATCTCTGCCGGCCGCTGTGGCCGAGCGGTTCTAAGCGCTTCAATGCGGAACCATACGGCTGCTACGGTCGCAGGTTCGAATCCTGCCTCGGACATGGATGTGTGTGATGTCCTTTGGTTAGTTAGGTTTAAGTAGTTCTAAGTCTAGAAGACTGATGACCTCAGATGTTAAGTCCCATAGTGCTTAGAGCCATTTGAACAGAATCTCTTGAAATGTGGTACTACAGTACAATGCTGAAAATAACTAATGAACAGGTAGTGAAGTGAATTCGGAACTACAATTTGACTAAAAGAGGGGATCGGTTAATATACATGCTGGGGCATCAAAGAGTCATCAATGTTGTATTGGAGGGAAGTGTAGGGGATAAAATCTGCAAAGGAAAACCAAATCTTGACTCAAATAAGCATTAAGCACTAATAATTCAGAGGTGAAAAGTGAAAATATGCATCAAACCAGTCTTCTGAACGAAGCATAGAACAAAATTAAATAAATATCGAGAATATGACTTCTCGTTTTATTATTCATATTTCTAGGTTTTTCTTGAAACAAAATTACCGAGACGTTTGAGGATACTCATCTTATCGGAGATAAGATCTCGATTCTGCAATCATATGAGCACAAACAATTGCACCTTACATAATCTACTGCTGTCAACATGTACCTGCATGACAGACCAAAATAATGTCATGTATGGACTATACTGTCGTGTTGAAGCCCGTCCTTCAAGAAATTTATCGCTACGGTACTTCTTGTTGCAACTCTTGTACCTTCTGAGGAAGTGCTTTTGTTGCTTTTCCGACGGCCACTTGATCATCGGTACAGGTATCGGTCTACTGTCGGATATACAGGGTGAGTCACCTAACGTTACCGCTGGATATATTTCGTAAACCACATCAAATACTGACGAACCGATTCCACAGACCGAACGTGAGGAGAGGGGCTAGTGTAATTGTTTAATACAAACCATAAAAAATACACGGAAGTATGTTTTTTAACACAAACCTATGTTTTTTTAAATGGAACCCCGTTAGTTTTGTTAGCACATCTGAACATATAAACAAATACGTAATCAGTGCCGTTTGTTGCATTGTAAAATGTTAATTACATCCGGAGATATTGTAACCTAAAGTTGACGCTTGAAACCACCGACGTTCGGTTGCGTGTTGTAACAAACACGGGCCATGGTCGGCGAGCAGCATCTGCAGGGACATGTTTACGATGACGACCGTGTTTACGAGTATGGCTGTAGTGCACTGTTGTGGTTTGGTCTAGCTGTCGCAGTGTCCGCATGTAGCGCTTGCTGCTATTGTTATTCTGCATTCGTCTCCACACGCAGACTAACTGTAGTACACCGTGTTACCAGACGTCAGTGATAGTGTAGTGTTGTAGGAACTGTGACCATGGTGTATTCGAACTCTGAAAAGGCGAAGATGATACTCATCTATGGCGAGTTTCGACGAAATGCAGCTGAAGCCTGCAGGGTGTATGCAGAACGGTACCCGGACAGAGAGCATCCAATGTGCCGCACATTGCAAACATCTACCGCCAACTGTATGCAACAGGTATGGTCGTAGCACGCAAACGGGTCCGTAACAGGCCCGTCACAGGAGAAGCGGGTGCAGTTGGTGTGTTAGCTGCTGTTGCCATGAACCCACACATGAGTACACGGGACATTGCGAGAGCCGGTGGACTGAGTCAAAGTAGTGTCATGCGCATACTGCATCGTCACTGCTTTCACCCGTTTCATGTGTCGCTACATCAGCAATTACATGGTGATGACTTTAATCATCGAGTGCCATTCTGTCAATGGGCATTAACAGAGAATGCGTTGCAGTTCTACCTGTTTACCGATGAAGTGGGTTTCACAAACCACGGGGCAGTGAATCTACGGAACATGCATTACTGGTCCGTGGACAATCCTCGCTGGCTCAGACAGGTAGAGCGACAGCGACCGTGGACTGTAAATGTATGGTGCGGAATCATTGGCGACCACCTCATTGGTCCTCACTTCATTGCAGGGGCCCAAACAGCTGCAACATACATCGCGTTTCTACAGAATGATCTGCCAACGTTGCTCGAAAATGTCCCACTGGAAACGCGTCGACGTATGTGGTATCAGCATGATGGTGCACCTGCACATTCCGCAGTTAACACTAGGCTGACCCTTGACAGGATGTTCGACGGGCGTTTCATAGGACGTGGAGGACGCATAAATTAGCCACCCCGTTCTCCTGATCTTACAACTCTGGACTTCTTTCTGTGGGGTACGTTAAAGGAGAATGAGTACCGTGATGTGCCTACAACCCCAGAGGATATGAAACAACGTATTTTGGCAGCCTGCGGCGACATTACACCAGATGTACTGCGGCGTGTACGACGTTCATTACGCCAGAGATTGCAATTGTGTGCAGCAAATGATGGCCATCACATTGAACATCTATTGGCCTGACATGTCGGGACACACTCTATTCCACTCCGCAATTGAAAACGGAAACCACGTGTGTACGTGTACCTCACCCCTCATGGTAATGTACATGTGCGTCAGTGAAAAACACCAATAAAAAGGTGTTAGCATGTGGACGTAATGTGCTGTTCCAGTCTCTTCTGTACCTGAGGGCCATCACCGTTCCCTTTGGATCCTTACGTAATTCGGTGCTCTCCGGTACACACGATCGAACAGCGGAGGAGTGGTACTCAAGCGTCAACTTTAGGTTACAATATCTCCGGATGTAATTAACATTTTATAATCCAACAAACGGCACTTATTACGTGTTTGTTTATATGTTCAGATGTGCTAACAAAACTAACGGGGTTCCATTTAAAAAAATGTAGGTTTGTGTTAAAAAACATACTTCCGTGCATTTTTTTATGGTTTGTATTAACCAATTACACTAGCCCCTCTCCTCACGTTCGGTCTGTGGAACCGGTTCGTCAGTATTTGATGTGGTTTGCGAAATATATCCAGAGGTAACGTTAGGTGACTCACTCTGTATACGTCAGATGTGTTGTAGAGTCATGGACTCTGCACAACTTCACGATACATGCAACTGGTTATTAGTACAAAGGAGGAACCAATATTATTCAGTGCCACAAAAATGTACCTTGTGAAGTGTATTTTATACTAGCGTTTTCGACAGAGGTTTGGACATAGCTCACCACATTAGTTTATTTTTGTATGTGCTTTTGTGTAATTCGGACTTCAACAGGGACGTCATATTTGAGTTGTGAAAGCCATGTTATATTCTGATTTTCACATTTTCCATTTGGTCATTAGTCTTCTGACTGGTTTGATGCAGCCCGCCAGGAATTCCTCTCCTGTGCTAACCTCTTCATCTCAAAGTAGCACTTGCAACCTACGTCCTCAATTCTTTGCTGGATATATTTCAATCTCTGTCTTTATCTACAATTTTTGCACTCTGCAGTTCCCTCTAGTACCATAGAAGACATTCCCTCATGTTTTACAGATGTCCTATTATCCTGTCCCTTCTCCTTATCCACATGTTCCTTTTCTCTCCGAATCTGCGCAAAATCTCCTCATTCCTTACCTTATCAGTCCACCTAATTTTCAACATTTGTCTGTAGCACCAATTCTCAAATGCTTCGATTCTCTTCTGTTATGGTTTTCCCACAGTCCATATTTCACTACCGTACAATGCCGTACTCCAGACGTACATTCTCAGAAATTTCTTCCTCAAATTAAGGCCGATGTTTGATATTAGTAGACTTCTCTTGGCCAGGAAAGCCCTTTTTGCCATTGCTTTTGATGTCCTCTTTGTTCCGTCCGTCATTGTTTATTTTACTGCCTAGGTAGCAGAATTCCTTAACTTAATCTACTCCGTGACCATCAATCCCGATGTTAAGTTCCTCGCTGTCCTCATTTCTACTACTTCTCATTATCTTCGTCTTTCTTCGACTTACTCTCAGTCCATACTCTGTACTCATTACATTGTTCATTCCGTTCAGCATTCTTCTTCACTTTCACTCAACGTAGCAATGTCATCAGCGAATCGTATCATTGATATCCTTCACTTTGAATTGTAATTCCACTCCTGAACCTTTCTTTTATTTCCATCATTGCTTCCTCGGTGTACAGATTGAATAGTAGGGGCGAAAGGCTACATCCTTGTCTTTCGCCCTTTTTAATACGAGCACTTCGTTCTTGATCGTCCACTCTTATTATTCCCTCTTGGTTGTTGTACATATTGTATATGACTCGTCTCTCTCTATAACTTACCCCTACTTATTTCAGAATTTCGAGCATCTTGTTCCTTTTAACATAGTCGAACGCTGTTTCCAGGTCGACAAATCCTATGAACGTGTCTTGATTTTTCTTTAGTCTTGCTTCTATTATTAACCGCAACGTCAAAAGTGCCTCTCTCGTGCCTTTACCTTTCCATAAGCCAAACTGATCGTCATCTAGCGCAACTTCAATTTTCTTTTCCATTCTTCTGTTTATCATTCTTGTAAGCAACTTGGATGCATCAGCTGTTAAGCTTGTCGGCTCTTGCTCTCTTCGAATTGTGTGGCTGATGCTTTTCCTGAAGTCAGATGGTATGTTGCCAGACTCATACATTCTACACACCAGCATGAATAGACGTTTTGTTGCCACTTACCCCAATGGTTTTAGAAATCCTGATAGAATGTTATCTATTCCTTCTGCCTTATTTGATCTTAAGTCCTCCAAAGCTCTTTTAAATTCTGATACTAATACTGGATCCCCTATCTCTTCTGAATCGAATCCTGATTCTTATTCTATCGTATCAGACAAATCTTCCCCCTCATAGAGGCTTTCAATGTACTCTTTCCACCTATCCGCTCTCTCCTCTGCATTTAACAGTGGAATTCCCTTTGCGCACTTAATGTTATCAACCTTGCTTTTAATGTAACCGAAGGTTGTTTTGACTTTCCTGTATGCTGAGTCTGTCCTTCCAACAATCATTTCTTTTTCGATGTCTTTACGTTTTTCCTGCAGCCATTTCGTCTTAGCTTCCCTGCTCTTCCTATTTATTTCATTCCTCAGCGACTTGTATTTCTGTATTCCTGATTTTCCCGGATCATGTTTGTACTTCCTCCTTTCATCAATCAACTGTAGTATTTCTTCTGTTACCCATGGTTTCTTCGCACTTACGTTCTTTGTACCTATGTTTTCCTTCCCAACTACTGTGATGGCCCTTTTTATAGATGGCTGTTCCTCTTCAAATGTATTGCCTACTGAGCTATTCCTTATTGCTGTATCTATAGTCTTAGAGAACTTCAACCGTATCTCGTCATTCCTTAGTACTTTCGTATCCCACTTCTTTGCATGTTGATTCTTTGTGGCTAATATCTTAGACTTCAGCCTACTCTTCATCACTACCATATTGTGATCTGAGTCTATATATGCTCCTGGGTACACCTTACAATCCAGTATCTGATTTCGGAATATCTGTCTGACCATGATGTATCTGACTGAAATCTTCCCGTATCACCCGGCCTTTTCCAAGTATAACTCCACCTCTTGTGATTCTTAAACAGAGTATTCGCTTACTAGCTGGAACTTGTTACAGATATCAATTTGTCTCTCTTCTCTCTCATTACTTATCCGAAGTCCCTATTCTCCTGTAACCTTTTCTTCCACTCCTTCCCCTAAAACTGCATTCTAGTCCCCCACGACTATCAGATTTTCATCCCCCTTTACATACTGTATTGCCCTTTCAGTATTCTCACACACTTTCTCTGTCTCTTCATCTTCAGCTTGCGACGTCGGCATGTATACCTGAACTGTCGTTGTCAGTGTTAGTTTGCTGTCGATTCTAATAGGAACAACCCTGTCACTGAATTGTTCACAGTAACACACTCTCTGCCCTACCTTGCTATTCATAACGAATCCTACTCCCGTTATACCCTTTTCTGCTGCTATTGATATTACCCTCTACTCATCTGACCAGAAATCCTTGTCTTCCTTCCACTTCACTTCACTGACCCCTACCATATCTAGATCTACTTTCAAGAAGTATATATCGTCTATTCACCTTTACTACTACTAATTTGATGTCCATATCCCGTAGTACTGTTTCCCAGCACTTAGGACGTACATTTCATTTCTGTGTTTAGTCTTACTGTCTTCTTCTTTCCAGTCTCGTGAACTATGCTGCTTACAAAGATAACTACGCTTGAGAGGAAGTTTATCGAGACGAGTTACTTATATAAAATTTTCTCGGTCGTTTTGGAGCGTAAAATTACAGTAAATTTAAAGTATTGGATGAATGAAGTAACTGCGTACCGTGGAAGAGACTGTGCTCTTTCTAAACCCGGCGTTTTCTCCCAAATGAGCTACATAAAGTAATCTAGAAGTTATTACCATAAATATTCGTTTGAGTAGATTAGAGCTAGCCATAATTTATTGATAGTATACCTTCCAGAAGCAGCGAGCAGTGATTGCTGTTGCCTATTAATGTATAACTTGAGACGTTTCAAATACGGAAGGCTCTTCTTCAGGATAGGATTTACGTACACTATTTATGAATGATTGGGTGGGTCTCTGAATACAGTGCACTCTCCACTGCTGAACGAAAGATTTATTCTGGCTACAAATTCCTTCGTATGTGTTCTGATATGCCCTTTGTGTTTGCTTCCAGTCGCATACGCGAAGGTGACGATGCTGTTCCGGGAGCCGGACAACTACGAGGCCGAGGTGACGTGCTGCCGTGACGTCGTCAACACGCGCCACTACTACAGAGGCGTGGTCAGGGTGAGCGCGCTCTACCCCAGCTCGCACGTCCGCAACGTCCACTCTGGGCTGTCGATTCCGGAGCACGAGGACGTCAGGGTCACCCTGCTGGAGAAGACGTCTGCTGGGCTCATCAGTCTGGTCGCCAAAGGCAGCTTCTCCGGGGTCGCGGAACCGCAGAAACTCCTGAGGGTACCCATCAGCTACACCACCAACACGGACTCCCAGTTCATATTTCAATTCTCGTTTGGTGATTCCCTCACCTATCCTCAGTACTCACTTTCCAATTCGCCGGTTGCTCCCTTCAACTCCACAAACAATTACCACGTTCTTGGTGTCGAGTACGAATACCTCGGGTAGCAGTGTGTATCCAGAGAATTACAATCGTGCAGATGGTGACAAATGGCCATATCAAAGAGGAACAGGCGTGATCGTAGATATTAATAATAATACTAAATATTATTGCATATCTTCAAGTTATCACGTATGTAAATAAACCAGTTCCTGTGAAGTATTATATTTATTTAATCTTCCTATATTTTTTTCCTTCTTTCCCAACCCAATGCTAAATTCCGTTCATTGATTTGTTCATTTGGATTTTCAATACGGTAGACCATCAAACAACCTACTGGAAACTCAAGTATTAGCTTATCGAGATCATGCAAGTGCTACCATCCTTGCCCTTAACACAACTACTCGCCTACAGCAGACTATGACTTTAACTTCATCTACAGCTTGAATGTAACATACTTGAAAACTTCCGATGAAGCATACATGGGGCAATGAGGACTGAAGCGCAGATAGAAACTAAGTATGTAACCTTGCAAAATTTTGCTTATTCATTATTTATTTTTATTCATTTTAAAAATATTGGCTATTGCTCGTAAGAAATTAACAGTTTCTAGCGCGTAAAATATTCTTAAATATTTATTGAATCAATATAAACATAGTGTTATACATTTTAGAAAGGTGAACTGACAAAGCCTACGAGAAAAGCTTCTCTAATCTGCCATCGAACTAAGAAAATAACATGTAGTGTCTGGTAGTCCATTATTTTGTAACCCATATACTATCTAGATCTACATCTACATTTCTCGTTGTGTAGCAGAGGGTACTTTGTGTTCTACTGTCACTTCACACCTTTCCCGCTCCACTCGCGAATGGTGAAAACGATTCTTGATGAGTATCAATATGAGTTGGAATCTCTTTCGTTTTCCTTAAGTGGGCCTCTCGCGAGATATATGTAGGATGAAGCAATATATTGGCTGACTTGTCTGGGAACGTAGGTTCTCAGAATATTAACAATAAGACACGCTCAGAACTAGATCACCTCCTTTTTTGTAGAGTCTGCCACTGGAGTTGCTGGAGTATTCTATTAGTACTTTATTTCCACTTTAGATTTGAAAACTCAATAATATATACTATCCGAGGTTGGTTGGTTGGGTTGATTTGGGGAAGGAGACCAGACAGCGAGGTCATCGGTCTCATCGTATTAGGGAAGGACGGGGAAGGAAGTCGGCCGTGCCCTTTGAAATGAACCATCCCGGCATTTGCCTGGAGCGATTTAGGGAAATCACGGAAAACCTAAATCAGGATGGCCAGACGCGGGGTTGAACCGTCGTCCTCCCGAATGCGAGTCCAGTTTCTAACCATTGCGCCACCTCGCTCGGTCTACTATCCGATACAGAAGGTGAAGCACGCAGAAGTGGAGGATAAAACTAAATGAAATTTCATTGGTTGAGTGGGTGTGCGACATTTTTCAGTGATGACAAGGTCTACAACGCACTTGGCAATATGTGCGCACTCGTCAGTATGACCCCCCTCTGGACTGGATGTAAGCACTGACTAGGTTAGGAAGGATATCATTTTACCCTTGTAATCTCTCCTGAGGCAAGTTGGTCCACAAGTATTGTAACGGGCTCGTGGTAAGTGGGATGGAGTTGACATCTGAGTTGGCGCCACATGTCCTATCATGGACAGATCGGGGGATCTTGCCGGCAAAGGGCGCATATCACCATCAAGGCTACAGTTCATGAACAAATGTGCCTTGGGTGGACAAGCACTGTTCTGATGAAAAATTGCGTCACGATGCAGTGACAACTGAGGTAACAAAAGCTACAACGTGTCCGTGACGTCAGAGCAGCCTCACTCAGTACCAACGGTGGTCCGAAGCCACACGCGATGTCTCTCCACGCCACTACGCCACGAGTAACACCGCTGTGCGTCTTCAGATCATTGGAAGAAATGGACGTCTACCTGGGTTGTCGCCATAATCACCGACAATGGTAATCCCAGGTAATTCAGGACCCTGATTCATGGCCGAACTAAATGTAACGCATTTACTAAGCCGTACATGTTTCCAGAATATAGTAACACTCAGAACACATCCTTTTCCGCTGTTGTGATGCTAACGGCAACCTACGCACTGGATGGTAGTTCCCTCATCAGACTGCCTGCTAGTCCCTGACTAATTGAGCGGGATGACACAGAATATTGCAGTGAGTCTATTTCTTGTTTTCGGATGGCAGGCGCAGATGAGAAAGAGTTACAGTGTGCTTGGTGCACAATACGACGAATTCCCCTTGTTGTGACCAGATGTGGCCGGCTGGAACATTGACGATCCAGGGCAGTCCTACATCGAGCCGCTGTCACAACCGAAGGCCTCACAAACCTGGATATTTCACTATTGAACCACCCAGGCAAATGAAAATAGAAAATAAGGCCCCTTTCAAACACTGAGAGATGCTGATAACGCTGTCTCACACCTCAGTGTCCTTCACAGTGCTCACTGTACCGGGTCTTCCTTTTCCTTGCTGTAATAATACGGTTTTGAAATTTCATTTATAACGCTCTTGCTTTCTTGTTGAAGACCATGCGTTATCTATCGTTTACGTGGGCTCTCTGGTCTTCGTGTTGATGGCGGAGAACCATGACACAAGCAGAAACAGCCTGTTTTGATGTTACTTTTCACTTTGGGTGTAACGTAAGAAAATATGATTTAAAATGCGCCCGTGTGGTACAAAACTGTGATCTTTGGAATCAATGTCAACCATACGGCGCAACCACATTAGGGCATAAATCGGGCAAAACACAATTTTAAGAATGCTATTATTGTTTCCATTTCCAGTTCACGATTGGACATCACATTGTAGCAACTAAAATCCTGAAGGACAAGATTCTTACACTACAGATATGAACTCACAGAGAGTGTGTAGCTTCCCCGTTCCCAATCATCCCATTGGATTGCGATATAACTGACCGTAATCACAAACGCCTAATGAAATATTGGAGTGGGCAAGGCTATCGTTACCGAAGGAAGATAACATCGGTTAGTTGGACGAAAGTGTACAACACACCCTTGTGAAGGAAGAATTTATTCTAAACTCAAGCTAAATACTGATGATAATTTCGAAATGGGTGGAACATAGTGCAATCGCTTACGAACCACACAGGGGGAAAAGGGTACCACGTAATATTTACCACAAAAATTACTGATAATACAAAGAAAATACTGATTAGTTAAAAAAAGGGATAATTAAACGGTCGCCAACCCGCTGGGCAGTGAATCTCCAGAATCTTAAGAAAGGTAATGACAAATAAATCCAATCAATAATCACTGACGTGGCAACATAAAGTTGTCATGGTTTTCCACAGCACAACAGTTCACGAGAAAATAAACGAATCAGAAAGCACTGAGTTTGCAGTTATGTATTCTGAAATGCTAAATACTGAAAGTGCAGTTAAAATGAGTTACTGTGCTGGTTAAACAAATGTAACTAAAACTTTTTAATGCAAAAAAATTACTTTCAGTAACCTCAGCGTAACGTAATGCAAAATTTAGAAAAAGGCAAGCAGTTTACTTTCGATTATTGAAAGACTGATGTGAATTTTCTCTAAGCAAATAAGGAACTGATTTTACTTTCAAAATAACAACAATAAGATGCATACCAAGCCAGCAGAAGTCACTTCCTAAGCTAAATACAAAATAAATGAAATATGCGCTCTTAATTTGTGCTGTAGCTTTAGTTATTAGTTTTGCCAGTGAAAATTTACGTTACTTTAAGTGAATGGACTTAATACGCAAAATTACAAATTATTTAAGGCTCTGTTATGCTGTAGAAGAATGAATAGTTCCTAGAGCAGAAAATTTAGACTGAAACTGGTCATTAGTAAACACACAAAATTGGCTGTAAATAGTTATTGAATTTCCATATTGTTACTACACTCGGTGAATGCATGAAAAGGGAAGAGACCCTGCCTGTTAATAATGTCTGAGGACAATGAAAACACAGGTGCCCTACAAGTTTCAACTATTGCAGGTTATTGTTTAAGATAGTCACACTTTGTGAAAGAAATGTCGCTGGGTAATACCTATGTTAGTTTATAATTTTTTACTTCAATCACTTGATTGTAATTGTATTCGAGATAATCTGAACTACCTGTTTTACAAAGCTGTGCGTTCCTGTCTTTGAAAGACCGGATCATTATTGGTGTATTCTTAACTAGATCTTTGGTTCCGCGGAGTGATTTCTCTTGTAATAAGTGCTCATACGTAAGGTTTTAAAACGTTCCTTCAGAGAGGTCTTCATAACTGAGAAGTAATGTAACTTTTGACGTATTAACATCCAGCTGTCATCAGGGCTTTAGTCAGAGTAAGATTGTCAAAAGGGACGGGTTGGGATCCAGTCGCATCTTGGTTGGTGATAGAAATTAAAAGGTTGCTAGATTTGAAGCAAGCCTTAGCATTGTCATAGCTGTTTCCTAATTTGTTTAACCTTTCAGCGTAGGTTCGCGTCTTAGCCCCCGAACCTTTCGACATACAGCTTTCAAATTAAAAGTTAAGTCATTTGTTTTGAGTAATTGGTCACTCTTGTCACCAATGGTGCTTATATAGATTTCATGTGTTGCAGAAGGGCATTTAATAAGAGAAACTGTGTCCAGCGCGGTAGTAAACATCGCTGTTTCACCCGATAACGGACGGGCTGCAGGACCCTTGTAATTATTGCCATGTTGTTCTGTTTTTTATTTCTCTTGTAAAGCTTATTCACTTCACAAATTTATTAATTTGTAAAGAAAACAAATTTATAATTATATATTGTTAAATAAACTGGTTTTGTGTAAAGAAAGTTACATCGGTGAGTCCTCCCTTCCACGTTTTCCTTAATACCAGTAAATACCACGTCTCAGTAAGCACGAGATAAGCCATTGCAAATGTGAAATATTGATACATTAATAACCGCTGTAATCGCCAGAATGTTGAATGGAAGCCTGCAAACGTGCATACATTGTCTTGTACTTGTGCCGGTTGTCAGTTTATTTTAAGTAGTTCCATGGCTGTTGCACTTGCTCGGTGGATACAGGGACGGTTAATGATGCTGCAATTGTCGTCCTATGATACCTCATATATGTTCGATTGGAGACAGAGACTTGTGTAGTGATCAAGCAACCGAAGGCAGCATGTTTACACTTTGCAGAGCAAATTGGGTTACAACAGATGTATGTCGGAAGCGTTGTCCGTTGAAAAAAAAAAAACAGCTGGAATGCTGTTCATGAATGGCAGCACAGCTGGTCGAATCACCAGATTGACACACAAACTTACAGTCAGAGCGCCTCGGATAACCACGAGAGTGCTTCAGCTGTAATACGAAATTCCACCCTACACAACAGGTCCAGTGTGGAAGGCTCCAATACTCGGCCACCACTCGCACCGAGGCAGAACCAGCTTTCATCAGGTAACAAAACAGACCTCCACCCTGCCCTCCAACGAGCCCTCGCCTCTCACCGCTTTAGCCGCAAATAGCGGTGGTTGGAGTCAGCGGAATGCACGCTACAGGGCTTCTGGCTCGGAGCTGTCCTTGAAGTAACCGATTTGTAGCACAGTTCGTTGCGTCACTGTGGTGGCAACGGCTGCTCAGCATGCTGCTGCAGATGTAGCACGATGCACCAGATGCATAAGTCAAACATGGGCTTCCCCCTCGTTAGTTCCACGTGGCCATCTGGAACCTGGTTTTCTTGCTACCGTATTTCCTCGTGACCACCGCTGCCAGCACTCATGTACAGCAGCTACAGTTCTGGCAAATCTTTCTCCAGTATCGCAGCTTTTCGTGGTCGTATTACACGACCTCGTTCAAACTCAGTGGGGTGCTGAAAATGGCGACTTTGTAGCCTTAAAGACGTTTTTGACTAACATCAACTCGCCACGTCCAATTTCAAAGGTAACTAAAGCGTGTATCTGAGGCGTACATCACTCTTACGCGACTGGCGCGAAATATGAATAGACGTCATCTTTCAGATGTAGAAACTCGCCTACCAACCTCTTTTATGATGCGCAACTCCTTCGTGATGTTGCGATATTTTTCCGTCAGTGTATATTCTCTGTTTTATTTGTTTGTAAAATTTACGATTGGTACGTCAAAAATACCTGAAAGCGATACATTTAATACCAGTGAATCTGAATATCACAGCATTTTATTACTGCTTTTCGACTTAACCTCAGGATCTGATTGTATAAATCCTTTCTTTCACCTGTCTTCAAAACTGTATTAGTTCCTGTCACTGCTTCCGTCCTTCATTGTCTCATACAACCTAAATAGGATGAGTTCAACTATGTTACATTCAAGTTTCAGATGATGTTAAAACCATAGTCTGACGTAGTGCCTTAGGTGAGTGGGTGTATTAGGTGGCAAGAGAGCGTGCACTTTGTGTTAATACCTAAACAACTAGCTCCCAATATCATAGCTTTCTATTTTTTGTCGTTATTAAGGCTCTAAGCACTATGGGACTTAACATTTGAGGTCATCAGTCCCCTAGACTTAGAACTACTTAAACCTAACTAACCTGAGGACATCACACACATCCATGCCCGAGACAGGATTCGAACCTGCAACCGTAGCAGGAGCTCGGTTCCGGACTGAAGCATATAGAACCGCCCGGTCTCAGCGGCCGGATCTCTATTAATTTGTATGAATGTTTTCTTTTCCTCATTAGCAATAAGAAATTTTACTTTGCAGCAGAAGACGCAAAAATAGGCTTTTAAAATTATCTTTGTAACAGAAAAGCAATGTGCGGAAACATTCAATTTTTTTAACAACTTTTGTTTCAATCTCGTTTGAGAGTACTTATGTTCAAGATCTCACATAAAAAGGACGAGTAATTTTTACTCGTGCGTCAACACCATGTGTATTAAATACTATGTGTGTATAAAAATGCAAGAAAAAATATACATTAAAAATCATCATAGCCGCAAATAGATTTTTATTTATTACACCAGAATACTCCAAGATTCGTTCATAAGCGTGATTTTTGCCTGCAATCATAAAAAGAGGCAGTAATTTCTTTAATCCTGCAAGACATCTTAAAATACATATGTGCTAATCATCAAGATTTAGTGGATGGACTGCATGATCCGCAACCATAGAAAATTACGAGGTAATTTAATCATATCAGTGCGACCTAATAGTGACTTCTATTAAATATGTATGTGTAATAATCGAACAGTTGACTTCTTGTTAAGCACCAATTTTGCTGCAAAATGAGACATTCTAAAAATCTCCATCGACAGAGTAAGAAAAATTATTCTGTATACATCATTCGTTATTGTGACTTCACTATTTGTACTTTGCAATGTATGTTTCATATGCTACGAGGAACACAGTTCATGGCACCAATCTAGTTCCAACATCATTCCATGCTTTAATTCCAGTGCTGCAAGTAGTAATTATCTCTCATCACGTAAATGTCATGCCGATTCATACTCTTTGTGTTAGCTGTTGGGCTGCTTCCCAGCACAGTTATTCCAAAACCGAGCAACAGACGAACGCAACTTGCATAATCTTTACCAGTATTACTAGGCCCGTGTTGCTGGAAAATCAAGATTGCGTAACACTGATAAGGCGCGCTGGCTCTGTGCGCGCTAGTGGGGGCCGGAAGTTAATTCTCTTTAACTGCGCATTATTAAACTTGATATTTCCATCCTGCTCCGAATTGATTCCTCTTTCACTGTTTTCCTTGTCATTTCATTCCTTAGACTGTCTCTCTTTCTTCCTATCCCACTTTTGACCAACATCATTTCACATGCATTTAGTCTCTTTATATCTCTTTCCTTCATTATCCACGTTTCATATTAACAGTCCGTTTATTAAATGGTTTTAATCTTTCACTAAGTGATGTAATCAAAGAATCGAGAACACTTCGTGCTTCATTAGTTGTCAGGGTGAAACTTATTTAATTTAGTGTGTCTGTACTTAAATTGCTGAATGACTGAGAAGATGAAACTTCTACGTTATTTTACTCTGAAACATCTGTGAAAAACTGAACGTACTGAGCCTACTTTCTCTTTACATTTTCTTATCATGTCAACACTGACCCACAATATTCTAGTGCAACGCTGTCTGACTGCTCAACAAAAGGAAAACCTGACTTCAAATAATTAATTCAAAAGAATGTCCCTGACTGAAAATAAATCCTAACAATAACCTATACATTTCATTAAGCACTTACCTCACAAAAATCTTCATTACGCAAACTACTGCAATACAGCAAGTGTCAATGCTGCTAGCTAAATAAAAGATTCTAACTACTAAAGCCACTAACTACTAATAGGCATGTGGTTTGCAAAGGAAAGATTTTGCTGCAAACCAAATATCATTTTTTTTACCTTAATAATGTGGCATCCAGTTCAGACACGAATATAAATCCTTAGAGATTGTACGAGGGCAGTTCAATAAGTAATGCAACACATTTTTTTTCTGAAACAGGGGTTGTTTTATGCAGCATTGAAATACACCAGGTTATTCCCCAATCTTTTAGCTACACAACACTATTTTTCAACGTAATCTCCATTCAATGCTACGGCCTTACACCACCTTGAAATGAGGGCCTGTATGCCTGCACAGTACCATTCCACTGGTCGATGTCGGAGCCAACGTCGTACTGCATCAATAACTTCTTCATCATCCGCGTAGTGCCTCCCACGGATTGCGTCCTTCATTGGGACAAACATATGTAAATCCGACGGTGCGAGATCGGGCCTGTAGGGTGCATGAGGAAGAACAGTCCACCGAAGTTTTGTGAGCTCCTCTCGGGTGCGAAGACTTGTGTGAGGTCTTGCGTTGTCATGAAGAAGGAGAAGTTCGTTCAGATTTTTGTGCCTACGAACACGCTGAAGTCGTTTCTTCAATTTCTGAAGAGTAGCACAGTACACTTCAGAGTTGATCGTTTGACCATGGGGAAGGACATCGAACAGAATAACCCCTTCAGCGTCCCAGAAGACTGTAACCATGACTTTACCGGCTGAGGGTATGGCTTTAAACTTTTTCTTGGTAGGGGAGTGGGTGTGGCGCCACTCCATTGATTGCCGTTTTGTTTCAGGTTCGAAGTGATGAACCCATGTTTCATCGCCTGTAACAATCTTTGACAAGAAATTGTCACCCTCAGCCACATGACGAGCAAGCAATTCCTCACAGATGGTTCTCCTTTGCTCTTTGTGGTGCTCGGTTAGACAACGAGGGACCCAGCGGGAACAAACCTTTGAATATCCCAACTGGTGAACAATTGTGACAGCACTACCAACAGAGATGCCAAGTTGAGCACTGAGTTGTTTGATGGTGATCCGTCGATCATCTCGAACGAGTGTGTTCGCACGCTCCGCCATTGCAAGAGTCACAGCTGTGCACGGCCGGCCCGCACGCGGGAGATCAGACAGTCTTGCTTGACCTTGCGGCGATGATGACACACGCTTTGCCCAACGACTCACCGTGCTTTTGTCCACTGCCAGATCACCGTAGACATTCTGCAAGCGCCTATGAATATCTGAGATGCCCTGGTTTTCCGCCAAAAGAAACTCTATCACTGCCCGTTGTTTGCAACACACATCCGTTACAGGCGCCATTTTAACAGCTCCGTACAGCGCTGCCACCTGTCGGAAGTCAATGAAACTATACGAGACGAAGCGGGAATGTTTGAAAATATTCCACAAGAAATTTCCGGTTTTTTCAACCAAAATTGGCCGAGAAAAAAAATGTGTTGCATTACTTATTGAACTGCCCTCGTAGAAATGTCCAGTAGCCATCCACTGCAACTGTGCGGGTGCACAATCAGAATTGAAGAGTCTTGCGGGTAATAGAGCAAGTCCATAAACTACCACTTGTGCACTCACAAATTTTTTTTGCAATGTCCTTAGAACCAGCAATGCTGTTAACCAGTCCCTTGCTGAATTATCAACACATGTCCAAACACTAACACAGTCATTTAGCCTCTGAGATTTTACACATACAGTATGACCAACAGAAATGTGTGCAGTAAAATGAATCCTTACTATTTACTTAATTTGAAGAACTCGTGTCTATACAATTTACAATTTTACTGCATAAGAATACAATTACAAAGGTACAGAAAACGTCATTAAAGTACATAATACAGATAACATTTATAGTAATACAGGTTTTACAAAGGAATAGAAATAAGCATATACATGAGTATTCCAGGAATTGTGACGTAAGTAAATAAATTAAAAATGAGAATATTCATTGAAATATTAACTTGACATGTAAGCATTAAAAGAAAACAGAACAGAATAAATAATGTCTAAACATCTCCCCAAAGTAAAGAATATATTAGATTTGAGGGTAACAGTATTTCTCATCATAATCAATGCAGCTTAGTACTAGAAGTGAAAAATTCAATTAAGACACAGAGACAGGAAGAACACAGATACACAAGGTTACACATAACACAACAGGAAAGGACAGGGTTGGTTTTCAGTGTAACTTTTGGTGCTATAATACTTTGGTACTATAATGCTTTCCAATCTAAACTTCGTTTTCCCACAGATCTTTCCTTCTTATTTCAACATTTGTTCCCAGAAAGAAAAATCCTATGTAAGCATGCTT
Organism: Schistocerca serialis cubense; assembly: GCF_023864345.2. Taxonomy (NCBI): domain Eukaryota; kingdom Metazoa; phylum Arthropoda; class Insecta; order Orthoptera; family Acrididae; genus Schistocerca; species Schistocerca serialis. The sequence goes on from NC_064639.1 coordinate 910,788,550, forward strand.
TCTGTATTCACTTTCACATATTTCTTACCTCATCATATATTTTCCATTATCTTACCTCATCATTTGTTTCTAAGAAAGTCCTACCTAAACCTGTTGTCCCTAAACCCTACTGCCATCTGTTCATCTCCTCTTTCAAAATAATTACTCCTCAATATACAATACTCTTTTAGCCAACTTTTTTATTCTTATAGCTTCTCAATACATTTCTTCCCAATTCATCACAACTCATTCTCTTATATAGCCTACCCTCTCTTAAGCTAACTTAAATCTACTGAGCTCAGATACATAAACTAGAGAACGAGGCAATGCAGCAGCAGAAAACAGTTAACAGAGACAGCAACGACAAAAAATGCAAATTGGCAAAGTAAACAGCAGTATATCTAAATTAGCAATGTAAATGCAACATTACAACTAATATAAAGCAATATGCAGCAAACAAGAAAAATAATTCAGTTGTAAAACTGGCTTATTAGAGAAGTACAAAGTAAAATTCAGTAGGACAATGCCTAGCAAATAGCAGCAGAAAATGCAGTAACTTATACCTAAACATGACAAAGCACAAGCAGAAAAAATATTACAGTAAAGATAGCAATGCACATAAGGGAATGTCTACTTACATCTTAATGCCTATGCCACATCTTAACACTAAAGTGATGCACCACAACAACCTATTCTACCAAAAAATTACCAAGTCCTTGAAAAGGAAATTATTTATACAGTTCCTGTTCAAAAATGGTTCAAATGGTTCTGAGCACTATGGGACTTAACATCTATGGTCATCAGCCCCTAGAACTTAGAACTACTTAAACCTAACTAACCTAAGGACATCACACAATACCCAGTCATCACGAGGCAGAGCCGGCCGCGGTGGCCGTGCGGTTCTGGCGCTGCAGTTCGGAACCGCGAGGCTGCTACGGTCGCAGGTTCGAATCCTGCCTCGGGCATGGGTTTGTGTGATGTCCTTAGGTTAGTTAGGTTTAAGTAGTTCTAAGTTCTAAGGGACTTATGACCTAAGATGTTGAGTCCCATAGTGCTCAGAGCCATTTGAACCATCACGAGGCAGAGAAAATCCCTGACCCCACCGGGAATCGAACCCGGGAACCCGGGCGTGGGAAGCAAGAACGCTACCGCACGACCACGAGCTGCGGACACAGTTCCTGTTATCAATCACTTTTCCTTCTTATGCTTCTTTCGTTTCCTAGTGCTTTTTTTTTTAGAATGTAGATCATAAAATTACTATTTGACAGATCTGTAGACAGAAAGAGTGTACATTAGTGTAAGTAGTAAATTTTATTTTGTAAAACCAATGCTACAGCGCAACTAGAAATCAAATAAAATAAACAAATATGTCCCAGGGAAAGCATGAAAATGTCAATCAATAGCCATATAGCATTTCATAAGTCAGTAAAAGTGCTCTCAACTCTCGTAGACGTAAAAATATTTCTCATCACTTCCTAAGTATTTCAGTAAATAGCACAAAGTACGAGCCCCACAGTGTAATCATACGTTTCCAAGTAATAGCGTGTCGTGTTTGTGATGTGATCTGCAAAGAAATGTCAATAACGAGGTCAACAGCCTCTCTTTTCTACAACCATGCGAGCGCTTGCTAAAGTTCAGGTGCTTCAAAGTGACTAAAGTGGCACAAGGAAAGTTAAAAGTCCACACAACAATAAGTATATTTCAAAACAGGTAGCGCGCGTCCCAGCGCAGTGTTACGTCAAGGTCACATAACACATTTTACTGAAATATTTACGACAGCAGTCTCCGCTACAATGAAAGCTTGACACCAATAAAAAATTTCACAGGTTGAAAATCTATGTTAGAGGTGTATAGAAACGAGATCTCATGAATAACAGTGTCCAAAAATTTCCGTCGGCATTGTGGTACTCACATTCACATCTCATAAGCCTTCAAGCACGATTCTATCATAACATCTCATAATAGATCAATCACATCTCAAAATTGTGGTAGCTTCCTTCAGTAATCTCAAAACCTATAAAAAAATTCTCTCTGTTCACTTCAATACAGTCATCTACCTCAAACGTACTTCAAAAATCATGATCTCAAACAAAATACATCACTCACATCTCTTGTGGTATCACAGTGGTTGCTAAAGCAAATGTGAAAAGTTCCCAAAATGCAGACAAAGTACGATTTTATAAGTGTGAAGTAATCTAACTGTGTAATTTCGTAAATATGTGTCACTAATGTAGTAAAATAAATGTTTGTCTCTCTCAGTTAAATGGTCAGATGGCTGTGTAATTCGGTGTTACAGAAATATGGTACCGATGTCTAAAACTACGAGTTTCACTCCACAAGAAATGCACACTATTTTTGTAAAAATACAGTTTTCATTCTGCATGTGTGAAAGTTTTACAGTGTGTAGATACATCCTTCCTGCTCGTTTTCAAACTTAGTTCAACCTGTTCCCGTGAGTGGCGCCATCACAGCATGTCTTCAAGATCCCTGCTACACTTGACGTTCGTCAGAAGCAACGTGCTGTCATAGAATTCCTGTGCTGTGAAAACGAGACAATAGAAAACATCCACAAGAGGTTGAAAAAGGTGTATGGAGATGCTGCTGTCGATCGCAGTACAGATAGTCGGTCGCCAAGCAGGTTATGTGATGAAAGCAGGCACGGCAATATTGTGGATTGTCCTCGCAGTGGCAGGCCTCGTACTGCACACACTCCAGACAATGTGCAGAGAGTTAACGAATTGGTGGCTGCTGACAAACGCATCACAGTGAACGAATTGTCACGCTACATTGGGATAGGGGAAGGAAGTGTTTGCAGAATACTGAAAGTGTTGGCGTTAGAAAAGGTTTGTGCCAGGTGGGTTCCCAGGATGTTGACAGTGGCTCACAAAGAAACAACAAAAACGGTATGCAGCGAACTTTTGGAACTCGTGGAAGAATTGTGGCAGGTGATGAAACATGGCTCCATCATTTTTCACCAGAGACGAAGAGGCAATCAATGGAGTGGCATCATGCAAATTCACCCAAGAAAAAAAGAAATTCAAAACCACACCTTCTGCTGGAAAAGTTATGGCTGCAGTGCCGCGCGGGTTTAGCCGAGCGGTCTTAGGCGCTGCAGTCATGGACTGTGCGGCTGATCCCGGCGGAGGTTCGTGTCCTCCTTCGGGCACGGGTGTGTGTGTTTGTCCTTAGGATAATTTAGGTTAAGTAGTGTGTAAGCTTAGGGACTGATGACCTTAGCAGTTAAGTCCCATAAGATATCACACACTTTTTTTTATGGTTACGGTGTTTTTTGATTCCGAAGGACTCTTGCTTGTGGACATCATGCCAAGTCGAACCACCATAAATTCTGATGCATATGTGACGACACTGAAGAAACTTCAAGCTCGACTGATTCGTGTTCGACCACATCGGCAAAAGCAGGATGTTTTGCTGTTGCACGACAATGCACGGCCACATGTCAGTCAGCAAACCATGGAAGCAATCACAAAACTCGAATGGACAACACTGAAACACGCGCCTTACAGTTCTGACCTGGCTACATGTGACTATCATCTCTTTGGGAAACTGAAAGACTCTCTTCATGGAACAAGGTTTGAAGATAATGACTCCCTTGAGCACGCTGCCAACAGTGGCTCCAAGAGGTTGGTCCAAAATTTTACCGTGCGGTTATACAGGCGTTGGTTCCAAAATGGCGTAAGGCAGTTGAGAAGAATGGAAATTATGTGGAGAAATGAAAAAAAAATGTTCCTAAAGGATGTATCTACACACTGTAAAACTTTCAAACATGTAGAATAAAAGATGGATTTAAAAAAATAGTGTGCATTTCTTTTGGAGTGACCCTCGTATAAGCAAATGCCATATTAGTTAGGGCTCCTTTCATTTGCCACACGCATGGTACACAAAGTAACCGTGAACCCCCCAGAGGATTGATGTAATTACACCCTCATATGTTACAGATAACAACAACGGAATGAAATGTATCGCCGAAAACCTTCTCTGTATCATAGTAGTTCTAAAATATTTCTAAAATATATTCAAAGTACGAAAAATAATCACTCAAATGAGTTTCATGTAGCGCTAAACTGTGCGTCTTGCTGTAAGATAATTTGTGTCATTTGCTAATGGTAAAAATGTGCCAAGTGACATAGTTATCATTGTTCATGAGCAAAGTTCTCCAGAAGTCAATAAACTTACCTTGTCTTATACAAAAGTAAAAATGCTATGTGTATATATGACGTAGTTATAACGTACATTACCATGACCAAGAAAGTACTATACTCTAATGTATTGTTGTGTTACGAAAAATTGTAGCTATGTCACAAGAGTCATTAACAAAATATGTTTTACTTTTCAGAAGAACGCAGAAAAACTGTGCAGACATAAAACAAATGCAGTGCAAAAATAATAATGAAAATTGTGTCACTCATTAGTAGCAACGTAGTAGAATCATGCAGACGTCAAACGAACCAAATACTGTGTCGACAGTAACCTCTCCAAAAGTACTTTAAATAGAAAATGTCTTTCAAGTAAGCCATAATGTTGCAGTAAAACCTCATTATCAGTGTATGTTCCGAGAATGTGGACTTCATGCTCATGATGTAATCGTGCAACTAACAAGCAAAATATACACAAACTGACACTGTGTCGTCTGTTCCCTATAAAAATGCACTCGTAAAATTACTGTCTTAATAAGTTCCATAGGTTCTTGACTGGATAGTTGACTTCAAAACATTGTTGAATGTTAACAGTTTCTAAGTGTGACAAAGCGTGATAGTAACGTGAAGTGAAAAATTTTATAACAAAGACTAAGACTAAGCAAGTTATCTCTCAATAAACGGTTTGAGGAATGTGGTGCAGTCCTTTACTTTTCTTACTACGCAGAGTGTCAGTTTCAAAGCAATTATCATGCAGCATAGGTTGGTAAAGAATACTGAAATTTTTCTCAAGGTTAGCTTCTATGTTATTTTTCTCAGGGCCAGCAGGCGCATGTGGCTGCCTGCGGTGCGAGCCATTGTCTATTATCTCTTTGTTGATGCATGTCGTTACTGGGATTTGGAGATCTAACTTCTACAATTTCGACTTGTCGAGAGGGCCCTGCCCTGCCTGAAAACGCCAGTTCTGATTAAATCTAGGTCTGTTGTCATGGTTATATCGTCTGTCATCATCATGTTGGTAGTTTCTGCAGTTTCTTTCTTATCGGTTAAGTGGCGGAGAATTTCTCCTGGAATCATAACTGCGAGGAGGACCGTTGTGTCTGCAGTTATTCTGTCTCCCTTGATAATAATTATTCTGGTTCCCATATTGTCTGTTTCTCCGATTGTCTCTGCCATAATCATTACCATGAAGAGGTGATCTTCCCCTGTAACTATTGTTATTCTGCCAGTGGTTATCGCACGGGTGGTGGCTATTTTGGTCACGATTTGCGTTATAAAATAAGTCTTGTCATGTCTGGTTATTATTTCTGTCATCACGGAATTGTGATATATGTGACCTGTAGTTGGTGTTTTCCTGTTTTCGCATCCCGTGACACTCTGTGTCGATTTCTAATTCTTGTAACAGTCCCTGAAAAGCTTCAATGTCATCTTTCCAATGTCCTGCCAAAATAACATGTCTCAAATGTTCAGGCAATTTAATTAAGCAAATGTGTATGTGTTCTGAGGGGTTGTATGGGATTGACAAATACTGATTTTTGTGCAACGTATCTTCAAAATATTTTACCTGGCTGGAGTATTCAGACTGTTCAAAATGTTACATCATTATATTGCTGTGTTTTACTCTATCTTGAGTAGCCTGTGAACAATATACAGAAAGCAAGACAGGATAGAAATCTCCTTCACTGTGACAGTCGCGAATGACCGATCACATTCTTACTGCTCGTTCATTTTCTAGATAGACACATGAATTCCAATCTGTGCTCTATTGACCAATTGGCAGGAAAAAAATGAGCAAACTGATGAAGCCAAGCTTGTGGATGTATATCATTACTGGAATGTTTGAATGTTTTAAATTTTCGCGTATTGTGTTTAAATGCTTATAGTCAAAATCATCGTGTTGGCGAGTTGCAAATCGATCGTTGTTACGTCGTGTCAGTGGTTTCATCTCAAGATTCGGTGCACATTGCCAATTCCTCTCAAAATCTCCGAAATGCCCTGTGTTATTACTTTGTGGCTTTTCCGTATTTCTAAATCCCTCTTCTCGTGTCAAAGTGCAAGTGTCCTCTGAAATATGCAATTCTTGTATTACCTGTACCTTCTGATCTTCTACTTCCCGCATTTCTCTTTTGTATTGTGTATTGATTTGATTCTGATTTTGTTTGAATTTCCTAATTTGTTCATACTCTTCTGTGTCGGTAAAAGCTACTGGTCTTGTATCATGCAGATCATCAACTACCTTCGTAGATAAATTAGTTAGTTGGCCCGAAAGTTCAACTACTTTTTCCGGTAATCTAGTGATTTCCTCTGTGTGTTTTTCTGAACCAAGATTCAGAGTGTCCATTTGTGTCGAAATCGTATCTGCTGTGTCCTTTAGACTTTCCTGATTTTGTACAAGTTGCGTGACCGTGTCGGTAGACGCAGCTGAATGAATTTTAGGCTGCAAGGTGTCGTGATTTTCGTGAACAATAGTCTGCAGTTCTTTTATCGCTGCTTCATGTTTCTGTAATGTGTTTTCATGTCGAGAAAAAATTGGCTGAATATGCTCATAAATTTGCGGTTTTACGTCTTTACAAACTTTTGGACATTAAGATTCGATTTTAAGTACCTCAGCAGTTAAGCCTCCACGTGTTTGTTCAAGTGTTACGTCTAACTCTTGTAGCTGTTGGTGTGTTCATTCCTGATTTTGTTCCATTGTGTCTAACTTTTGAAGCTTCTCTCCCATTTTTTGTATTAATTGTAATAACAATGTATTAGTGTCTGGAATATGTTCCTTCGTGCTTTTCCGCAGTTCATTTGCACCAGCAACATTCGCATTTTGAAAAGCAGAGTGTGAGTCTTGACTTAATTGAGAAAAGGGTAAGGACGCAAAACCTGAATCTACAGTATTTGCAAGATTTTGTTCTGTCATTTCGCATTGCTGACAGGAGCTATTGCCGACCGATCGATCGACAATACTTCCCTGTTCACTAACTGTTTCACTATCTACACCGTTATTTACTGCCTGGTCCATTTCTCTATGCACAATTACCAAGTTAGTTTGTCACTTCATTATTAGGTGATGCTAACACACTACTCTCGTCTTCACTGTCACTTCTCAATTTACTTTGGAGCCTAGTGTTGTGCTTTTCACACGCCGTGATTATCATAGAATTTCACACGATAACACAGAAAAACACAATTTGAAGAACGAAAATAAGAAAACACATTAAAAATAGCATTGAACATAACATATAGTAATAGCAAACGCGACTGCGAAATACTTGGTGCAACTCCACATGCATGCCACAACTGCTTTGCTCATTACAATATTGTACAACAATGAAAAACTACAACTACACAGGAAATTCTCTATACAATTACGCACTAGCAGTAACAATAATTTCTAATCATGCATTAATTATTGAAACTAACAGAAAAATCAGAAGATTCCAGTGAGGTTTCCTCGGCTAAGTGTCGACAGATGAAACTTCTTCATTTAAAAGAGTGTGTCTGCACTTAAATTGCTGAAGGACTGAGAAGATAAAACTTCTACGTTATTTGATTCTGAAACAGCTGAGTAAAACTGAACGTACTGAGCCTACTTTCTCTTTACTTTTTCTTATCGCCGGCCGCGGTGGCCGAACGGTTCTAGGCTCTTCAGTCCGGAACCGCGAGACTGCTACGGTCGCAGGTTAGAATCCTGCCTCGGACATGAATGTGTACGATGTCCTTAGGTTAGTTAAGTTTAAGTAGTTCTAAGTTCTAGGGGACTGATGACCTCAGATGTTAAGTCTCATAGTGCTCAGAGCCATTTGAACCTTCTTTTTTTTATTATCTTGTCAACACTGACCCACAGTATTCTAGAGGAACGCAATGTGACTGCTCAAAAAAAAGGATAACCTCACTTCAAATAATTAATTTTAAAGAATGGCCCTGAATAAATAGAAATCCTAACAGTAGCCTATACATTTCATTAAGCACTTACCTCACAAAAATCTTCATTACGCGAACTACTGCAATACAGCAAGCGTCAATGGCGCTAGCAAAATAACATATGGCAACTACTAAAGCCACTAACTACTAATAGGCATGTGGTTAGCAAAAGATATCTTTTGTTGCAAACCAAAAAATGTATTTTTCTTTTTTACGTTAATAATGTGACATCCAGTTCAGGCACTAATATAAATCGACATTGACATCCAGTCCAAAGATATATAATCATGAATAATATTCAGTCCACAAGTCGAACATGTACAGATCGTTAGCCTACGCTAACACTTCAGACCTCTACCCTCCATCAACGCTAACTTCTCATGTCTAACATCCATCACTGCTGGCCGTTCACCTCCAACTGCCCAACAGTACTTCCATCACTGCTGGCGACTAACCTCCAACTGCCCAACGCTACTGGCGATTTACTTCCAACAACGAGTCCAACAGCAACAGAGTCTCTTACAAAAAAAGTGCAGTCAGAGAGCGCAGCTAATGCAAAGCGCTAGACAGCGCTGCCAACACAGAAGCAGCCCACATCTGTTTGCTGATGACACTAATTTGGCAATAAATGATGTTGTGTGCAACGTTGGCTCGGTTTCAAAGAGTGGACTACATGACCTAAGTTCATGGCTTGCAGAAAATAAACTAACGCCAAAACACTGTAAGACTCAGTTTTTACAGTTTCTAACACACAATTCAACAAAAGCTGACGTTTTAATTTCACAGATGGGCCATATGATTAGTGAAACTAAGCAGCTCAAATTCCAAGGTGTTCAGATAGATCGTAAGCTGTCGTGGAAAGCCCAAGTTCAGGATCTTGTTCAAAAACTCCCATTTTTACTATTCTAACGGTATCAAAAGTGAGTGATCGTTCGGCACGAAAATTAGTCTACTTTGCTTATTTTCATTCGCTTATGTCGTATGGTATTATTTGTTGGGGTAAGTCTTCTCGTCCTAAAAGGATATTTTTGGCTCAGAAACGGGCGGTTCAGGCAATAAGTGGCGTTAAGTTCACAAACCTCTTGTCGACCTCTGTTCACGAGTCTGGCTATTTTTACAGTGGCCTCTCAATATATATATTCCTTACTGTCATTTCTTGTTAACAATATTAGCTTATTCCCAGGAACAAGCCGCTTTCACTCGGCTAATACTTGGCAGAAATGAAACCTACATTTGGATCAGACTTCCTTAAGTATCAACTATTCTACCTAATCGGCACCTCTTGTACCACTTTCTGTTCTATTCTTTATCATTGTGCAGTTTGGCACTGGCTAGTGTAGAGTAATGAAAGAAAGTCACAATAGCCTTTGTTTTCAATACAAGTTCCGAAAATGATTCTACTTTGAACGAATCCTGTTCTGTTAAGTTGATGGAGTGGGCAAAACGGGATGAATGTCGAAACATTAAGGTTTCGGCAGGTTGTTTCATAACTGCAGCGTTGTCTGTAACTACTACTACTGTCTGATCGCGAATATTGTATTCTAGTAAGATTTGATTGATGTCCTGAAAAATGCAATATTAAAATCAACCGCCAATTGTTCGAAATTTAGCATAATATTCTCAAAAAAAAATCTTTTTTTCAGTGTCTTATTATCTGAAAAGTTACTTTCATATATAAAAAAATAATTATCATAAAAATGGGCCCAATATATTACTTGTCGATACTATGTAGAGCTTCAGCGTCTTAGAAGCATCCGGAAAGCAGGAAGAGGAAAAGGAGGAGGAAGAGGAAGACGAGGAAGGTCACCACGAGGAATAGGAATGTGAGAGGGGAAATGTTTACTGGTCTGTTGTACAGCGCTGCTACGTTAGCTGTGCATGCTTGCTGATGAGCTGCATGGAGTAATAAGGTTTAGTGAAAGCACACTGAAGAGGCCAGGAGTGGCTTCGTCCCTTATTAAACTTTTTCTCAGTTTAGTTGACATTCAAAACAAAACAATGGGTTCATCCTTCTATCATAGTGCTACAGCTGCTACATCTCTGAGGTCGACAGCAGCTATAAAGTGTATAGCCGGCCACTGCGGCCGAGCGGTTCAAGGGGCTTCAGTCCGGAACAGCGCTGCTACTACGGTCGCAGGTTCGAATCCTGCCTCGGGCATGGATGTGAGTGATGTCCTTAAGTTATTTAGGTTTAAGTAGTTCTAAGTTCTAGGAGACTGATGACCTCAGATGTTCAGTCCCATAGTGCTTAGAGCCATTTGAACCGTATAAAGAGTATAGGTGTAGAAGTTTTCTTGAGAGTTTCGCCGTTCACCGAGGCAAGTACACGGAGCGGTACAAAGAGTACAGTAGTGACGAAGGGTAAGGAAAAGTGCGGGGAGAGACAGTTGTGCTGGCACATTCACCCATCATACCGATGTATTCCTACATCCGCTCAAAGTCTGCACTTCACAGATACTGATAGAATTTCGTCAGCTTCAACGTTGTTACGGTACGACAGTTAACATTACACAATAGCTGAGAGTTTTTCATTGCCAATGGAAATTTCCGATTCGGTTAATACGGCCTATATTTTACAACTTGCTATGGTTAGCCTTTTTGGCAAAAAACTTGCATTAATATTGACGCCATTTTATAAGAACCAGAAGTTTTAATTCTGTTCCGATTCGCTGACATAATGGGAAGCACTTTCGCATTAATCCAACACCAAAGAACACTGTTTATATCACCACAGTAACTAACGCCACGACCAGATGATTTTTCTATGCTGTATTACTTTTGTTTCAGAGGGAGTTGGGGTTCGCGTTCGTTTCTCGCTTGTTGCTCTGTTATCGTAAAGACTTGAAACGCATCTCTCAAGTGTAACCTTTCGGCGGTCCGCTATAAATGACGCGCGGAAGTAACGGTGTAACGAGTAGACACAGCCACGTTCAAATATGTTACATATTTGTAGTAGTGAATAAGAAAATAAATTAAGCCTATGGTAGCAAAATTATTCAATGTTTTGTTAAGGTAGGCAGTGTCCGCAAACAGAACACAAACGTGTCGACAAGTGGGGTGGGGGAGATGAACCTGCGAAGAAAAACTTTACAAGCTGCACCCAGCCGATTTGTACCAATTTGTATCTATCACAAGAATGAACTAAGCAAGATATTGACAAATTAATGAAGGAAACATTTTAAGAAGTGGTACTTACAGGTACCGTAGATTCTGTGTTGTGATGACTTGCAATATTTGTCACTTTTAATAGGGGTGATGCATTAAAAGTGGCAAGTCAATGCTAATACGCGTTCATTTGCGCTGGTTGTCCACATGTCTGTTGTAACACAGAATTACATTTTGTAAGGGCTTATTCTACATTATTTTTTATCTCCTAATATAGTTTTGGGATCAATGAATATTTAAGTGAGGTTTTATCTGGCAACTCATATCTCCCATCTAAAGCATGAATAATTTTTTTTCAAATCATGGATTTTTGGGAGTTCTGTACGGCAGCATATTGATAGCGTAAAGAGAATCAAGTTCTTACTTTTGAACTAGCGTCGTACAACTGACACCTCTTGTAATAATTTTTTTTAGAACTTTTAGATCTTTTGGTTGCACCTCTAACTTACAAGTTGATCCCTCACCTTTCAATTGTGTTACTAACCCATGGTTCCTAGTTTTTCACCATGCTCTCGTTTTAAGAGGTCCCTCAAATTAGTCGTATTCCCAGAATGTTTATATTCGTTACTGCAGAAGGTACACTTCACAAACTATTACCCTCCACATTATTGAAAAAATTACACACGGATGACCGAGTTTTACGATTAATTATCAAAACAATAACAAAAAACTCTACTATGCACTTCTCACATACACAAAATTATCTAGGAAACGCGGGATTTCCTCGGCCATTACTGATCGTTTCATGTCGGCACAATTCGGAATACTTCGTGATGACTGTGCTCTTTGTCTTATTTCTGCCAACGACCGCGATTCAACAGTTGTGGCACTACAATTGCGTGGCGAAGAATAATCCTGTTGTTGTGTGGCGTTTAAATAACGAAATGAGTGACGAAGACGCCACAGCTGGGACATGGAGGTCACCTCCTACGATACCGCGAATAGCTGGAAGCTGTAGGGACAGCATTCTTCCTCGTGGCGCTCTAAAAATTATTAATCGGGTCACAGAATGCTGTAAACTCTAAAACATAAAAAGATAAAATTAATGGTGAGCTAATCACCCGTTGCATATAAATGGTTTCAGCACTAACTGCAAAGATCTTACGAAATAGCTACTGGATTAGGAGTTCTTGCAAAAACATTCCCATACGTTCACCTTCAACTCTTGCAAGAAGAGCTTAGTTTTACATCACATCCATTGAAACAATCACATTCACCCGAATTACTTATGAATATGCATTGCAGTGCTATGAAACCAGATTGCATGTAAATCAAGCTGTATATTTTAATCATTACGTCGGACCACCATAAAAATAACGAACTTCACATTCGACAGGTTGTACTTTTAATACATTCACTTTTGCGGAAACTGGTGCGCCCTTGAAGGAACGATCGAACACAACGCAAGCAAACAACATATGACCAATATTTGTCCTTCAAAAGCAGAAATGACGCAGGGGCGCTAGAATCGTGTCAGTGTTGTCTGTTTTTGAAACACCTTATACATTAACAAGTACAATTAAAAACACTTGTAAATACTATGAGGTCTCAGAAGTAGAAGAGAACAATAGTGGGTGTGGTTAATTAATAACGATAACAGTCATATTTATTTTAACATGAATTATGCAGCACAATCACAAACGCTTAACAAATTTCTAAAATGTCATTTTTTCCCCTACTAACTGCGATGTATTACAACAGCCTTCTTTACATTTGTATTCACTGCCACAAGTAAGTATGCTCACACTTTTGAAGACGACCACCTGTATAGTACAATACACGTTTACGAATCCATGCTATTTACATGCGTAATTTTTACCATTACCATCTGATCGGTACGAGATGCAAGCGACCGTGAGTTGTCACATTGGAAGTCAAGAAGAAAATTCCCTCTCTCACTTCCCTTCCCCATAGAGACCAATCTATTGACAACATATGTATATAAACAGCATAGGCTTAGATGCCTACCTGACTAAATATATCTATGCAATATACTTTCCCTCTGCATTCCACACGCCGTTGAAGTAACAGGACCCGACAACTTTTCGAGCGCTAATTAAAGAAGAGTTACTTTAGAAACGATATGACTATCAATAGTTAAAACACATTACCCCCAAATAGTGGCCATTCTGTAGACACTATCGGTTAATCGATAGTTTATCGATATTTAAGTAACACTATCAGCCACCCACGCTGCCTGTTCGTGCCCATGCTCTGATTTTAACGTTCAAAAGAAGAGCAACTTTCAAAGAGGATTAGAAATGTATTTATGAAAGCATTATATTTTTCATCTAGGTTATCAGCACAATAAGTGTCCTAAGAAAACGCAAAGCAGTACTGACCCTGCGATTTATCTTGAAAAATAGGTTAAGGAAAGGCAAACCTACATTTATAGAATCTGACATTTAGAGAAAGATTTGGACAACGTTGACTAGAATACTCCCTTTCAAATTCTAAAGGTGGCAGGGGTAAAATACGGGGGGCAAAAGGCTAATTACAATTCATATAGAAACCAGGTGGTAGTCATAAGAGTCGGGGGGCATGAAAGGGAAGCAGGGGTTGAGAAGGGAGTTAGACAGGGTTGGGACCCATCCCCGACGTTATTTAATCTACATTTACCAAGCAGTAACGGAAACCCAAGAAAAATTTCGGGAAAGAATAAAAGTTCAGGGAGAAGAAAGAAAAACTTCAGGGCTTGCCTATGACATTGTAATTGTATCAGAGGCACAAAAGGACATGGAAGAACAGTTGAACGGCATGAACAATGTCTCGAAAAACGGATTTAAGATGAATATCGACAAAAGCAAAATATAATCGAATTGAACCAGGTGATGCTAAGGGAATTAGATTAGGAAACGAGACATTTAAAGTAGTAGATGAGTTACGCTATTTGGGCAGCAAGATAACTGATGATGACCGAAGTAGACAGGATATAAAATGTAGACAGGCAATGGCAAAAAATGCATATCTGAAGAGAGTTAGGTGTTAGCAAGTTTTTTTCTGAGGGTATTTGTCTGGAGTATTGTCACGTATAGAAGTGAAAAATTGGATGGTAAACAGTTTAGACAAAAAGAGAATAAAAGCATTCGAAAGGTGGTGCTACAGAAGAATCTTGAAGATTAGATCGGTTGATCACGTAACTAATGAGAAGGTGCTGAACAGAATTGGAAAGACGCGAAATTTGTGGCACAACATGACCAAAAGAAGCGATTGATTGATAGGACATATTCTGAAACATCTTCACCAATTTAGTATTGGAGGGAATTGTGAAGGGAGGGGGGAGATGTGGGACAGGGGGCAGAAATCTTAGAAGGAGACCAAGAATTGAATACAGTAGGTAGATCCAGAGGAATGTAGGTTGCAATAGTCGCACAGGATAGAGCAGAATGGAGAGCTGCATCAAACCAGTCTTTGGAGTGAAAATCACGACAACAACAAGTATCCTACCACCCTTGTTCCTTAATGAAATTTAGAAAAGTCTCTATTCAAACTGGGCTAGCTTTTCTAAACAGTTTATAATTATGATATAATACTAGTTTATAATTATAATTATGATTGAGCAGAAAAACCCTTAAGCGTTAAAATTTGTTCATCATGGACTGAAAGGCCACTCACCTTTTTGGTAACACAATGTTCTTCTAGTAATGAAGAATGAACTAAGACGTTTTCTATGGTTGCGCTACTGTTACACAGCACTCTCTTTGGAAAGAGTATGGTTTGCATCAGACGATACGTTTTAAGGAAATTTAACAGCATCCTTACACAATTCATATTGAACTCACTACCTGCAACGAATTTTTCTACTTTCTATAAAGTGAACCAAGAACCATCTCTTTCTTCAGCAGAAATGTTCTGACATTAGAGTCAGAGAACCTGTTAATAACAAATTAGAAGTTCAGTTCCACTAAATTCAACCACACCTACACTACATTCAAACACCTGTTCCAGGCAATGCATTGGAACATCAATATACTCAAATGGAACACCGTTTTTCATGTACATGGCCACTCCCCCGCACCACAAAGACCTTCTAGAGAAACAGACAGCTAACCTGTAGTCTGGTAAAGAAAGACTCTGAATTATCACACTATTTAAGAAGTTCTCTGAAATACCAATAATGTCAGACTCGACATCTATAAGCAGTTCACTAACACTATCTCTAATACATCGTATATTTTGAGGAAATAAACTGATCCCGTCATTACCAGGATACATAACCTTTGTCGAAAGTAGTTCCATTGTTAGAGATAATTTCTCCAAGGAGGAACCCCTATCAGCTGACATCAATCAAAAAAAGTTGCAGCTCTACACTAACTACTACAGGAATTTTCCCATGAGTGATCCCATCAGCCTCCATTACGCTACCACCTGCAAGCTTTGCCAACCTCCCCTTCCATACCCGCTGTGCAGGCCATACCTATTAAAACCTGATCTGTTTATGCACTCAACTGACACCACAACAGCGTGAGCCATGTACTCTGCCATCAACAACTTCCCAAGCCTCATGTTAATACGCCCAAAACCTATATTAAGATGAGGCCGATTATGGCACTGAAACAGCTACACGAATTGCACATTTCTGCTATCAAGACGACTCCCAGCTGTATCACTATCTCTGTCATGAGAAATATCTAACAGCATAACCTTGCAGCTGACTTAGGCTCCCTAACTGCTGAGGTCTGCTGTTTGCTTCCTACACCTACAGCTGAAAAAGGTCCTTCTCCACTAGACTCTGACAGATGGTCACATCTATTGGTAAAACGCAAAGTGCAACTAACTGGATATCTTATTCCCCTAGCAGCCTTTTTGCCAACTGCCAGTTCTCATTCCCCAGCCCTCTTCTCCCTCCTCATCCTATCTTATTCCGCCTTTGTGTTTTGTAACTGCATCTGATCCTCTACTAACTACATATCCTGCAGTTCCAGGAGAGGACGTCATTAGAACGTCCAGTGGCATCGCAACTGCATCCTCCCCCCCCCCCCCCCCCCCAATGGAAATATTTTGAACAAATCTCACACCGTAATCCGCAAGTCGCAAACCTATGACAAAGTCCACACTTCTCACTCATGGTAAAATTTTTACAGTTACTGAGAAAAACTATACTTCTGTGTTTTCTAAGTTCTGTTATACTGTTATAACGATTTTAAGAACTAACCACAGTGATTTCAATTTTCACTCTCTACGTAGATACAGTAGTAACTACCATTATTAACAGTATTAATCCACAAGTAACAATACCACAAAAACTTCACAGGATTGCTTGTCTAAAACAAAATATTCAAGCGTCCACTGATACACTAACAAAACAGAACACAGTATGTGAAAATTTGTGAAAGTTTTCACTATATCGGTTTCACTGGAAACGGGAAACAACACCGTGCGGCGCCGCACGATACTTTTTACCGCCCTGCCAGTGTCCAGCAATGTTCATTTGTCTAGCTAAAAGCTGTAGCAGAAAATACTAGACCACTACTGTCTATTGCAGGTGCAACATACATAGAATTGTCTGGTAAACGGGATGTGGCTAGCTACTGAAATAAAAGTTTTAACTTGGCAATGTAAATTTTCAGGTTTATTTTTAAGGTAAAGATCACAGTTAATACTGCCAAGTCCGTACTAAGTGGCAACACAATGTAAAGTTCACACCCACACCACAATCACACACGTAGTCAGCTTATGGTATTTACCCCCGTTACCGAAGTTAATAGAGTTCACCGGATCGTTTAGTTACGAAAATGCTCGCTCAAATGTTGTGCACTCTGCTCTACACGTAATACCTGTTCCAGTCTTAGATCGCACAACACGCCACGCGGTTTAAACTAACAGTCAAAAGAAATAATTTTTGATATTCCTTCCGAAATTCCACACGACTTCCACTATACCGTTCACTTAAATACACTTTGTACTACTTCGCGAACTCGTAATTAGCATTTTTCCGCCATTTTACAGTACTTTCGTCGGAGCTGCTTTCAATGAGATGTTACTAGTTCCAACCCTCAGCCCCGACCCCCCTAGATCACACCAAAGGCTTTGTTCCCAGCATAGATTGGCGCGAGCCTGCGTTTTTCTGATTGGCTGATATCACAAACAGCAAATCAGGTTGCAGTATTATCCCGCGCTAACCTGCGATTTACTTCAATGACCAATCATAGTAAAACATTTCTTTCTATGGCAATTGCTAAATAAATAAATGTAGAAAAGTATCAATTATAAAATTACTCCTTCTGAAATTACCGATTAATTTGTGTTCTACTCACGATTTATTAGTACCAAAACTGACTACACATTTAATTATAGCAAATCCCCTGTATAGTTTAACTGGAACTTCGTGAATAAACAAAACAATTTTCATTTACTTCTGTTCTTCTTCACTCATACAACACTCACACTGCTAATTACTACACATATAAAACAATTATAATTATGGAAATACATTAAATATTAATCAAACATAACTTTACAACATTGTTTTGACTACGACTGCTAGCACTGGCCCCCAACTGCTGACCTCTGCCGCCTACTAGTACAACTACGTGCAGCTCTGTAACTCAGGTCCATGTCAGCTGGTGACATCTGTCGATGACTCATGCCTATAACGATATCGTCCTAACAAGTGACAGGAGCGATGCGAAGGCTCTACGCCTCAACCGGCTGAAAAATACTGAATTTAGTAACTAACTAAATGCCCAAAAAGTTATCAAACACAGAAAGTGAATATTTCTAAAAGTTTCCCTAGCGTTATTACGACAGAAACAGCAAGAAACACCGGTTTAAAACTCTTAAGTTCAATAACTGACTACAGTGTGATAAAGGCTTTATCGGACACAGTAAGCGAAAATTTTGTCAAGGGTTATTTCAACATAAAGAGCAGTAAAAACTGGTTGAATTCTAAATTTACTAACTGACTGAAATAAACAAACAACTTTATCAACATAGTGAGCGAAAGTTTCCAAAAGCTCCTTCTGCAATTACTTCACCAGAAACAACATCAAACATCGGTTTAAGACTACTAAATTTAATACTTTACTATAGTGCACAAACAGCTTATCGGTACTTAGCAGCTGCTCGCAGTCGAATGTAAACACAGAGTGGACAGACTCCGATGAACGATGCAAACACACTCACGCAATGGTTTCGCTAGATAGTAGACAGGGACATTTAGTTGTGTCATCTAAGGAGAGGCGCTGCATCATTTCCATGTCACCACCTTAGCTCCTGGTTGTTACAGTAAAATTGGCAAGTTATGTCCTTTCCGATGCAATGAATAACTCCACTACCCAAGTACTCTAGTGGGCAATTTCCTTCAATGTGGAATGGTAACATACACATAGATATCGGTAACTAACCGTGTCACAAAAGTGACGAGCATTCACTGATTGAGTAGGGAAATTACCATTGCCACTGGCTCAGGACTCGGAAAAACTCTCCCCATCTTCAGGCTCGGACCCTCATTATTTATGCAAGTAATAAATATACTGAGGACAGCTCTGTGCCATTGACTCGAGTCAATGAGTGTGGGAATATCGTCCACGGGGAACGACGTCAATGGGGCGCCTCCTAACTGATCACTCAGCATCGGAATTCGTACAACGAGCAAGACAATCGAATCTGAGACCCATGGAAGGTTCAATTCACATTTGGCCAGAACTACCCACTGTCGATCCCGAACGCCCTTAGGCTCGCCAGTTTTACCCAACTGTACCAAAGCCACATGTTCTAAGCCATATCGCCAAGTCCCAGATGGACAAGATTTGAATATAAATTATAATCACTCGTGCTGTCGCTTTAGACCCACGGCGTGTGACGAGTAATCGCCGAGGACATTTTATTTCAGGTCCTCCATCGCACTTCTCATACTCGCTGCAACGTCTCTCTTGTCCTGTCCCTTAAAAAAAAAAAAAAAAAAAGGATAGGGTAGATTACAGATATTCTACGAGTAGCTGACGTGTGGTCTGCTAAGGCGCTCATCGCATCTCTGAGGGATAACTTGAATACCAGTTCTTGCATGAACTTCCATCTCGTATGATTGCCCCAGCAGCTACCCAATGTCTTCCTTTGCCCTGCCATGTAAGATGTACTCGTTTCGGTAAGTCTCCTCTTACGACACTGATGAGTCACTTACGCAGAACCTCTACCACACACCTCATACACACCATAGAACGCCTGTTTCCAGCAGGTTAACACAAATCAGACCAAGCTTGATTAGTTTCTGGTAGTTTTGTGGCTAAGTGCAGTTTAATCTACCAAAAGACATTGCTGGCACCGCTTAGGGTCAGATACTATTTCTTGCCACCACCTCTAACCGCTATTCCATCATTGACCGCTTGTTTGCATGGTGTTTATCCAACACACTACTTGTGTTTACAAGACTCCTCTCGCAGAGTGTGAAGAGTAACCAGCAAGGTCGACGAGACGAGCTTCTGCTTGGCTGAAATTTCTGCCTAGATCGTGCATTATCCATACAAGATACCACACAGGGATCGGGTAGAGATAAGGCGGTTTTAAGGATAATTGCTTTGCAGTTGACAGGGTTGCATCGTTACCAAATGCACAGCTAATGGTACTCAGTTACTAGTGACTCCCACAATAAGGAACATGACCTGACCCCTCAAACGCTGTCCCTGGCCAATTACCTAGACTGTGAGCCAATCTTGGTCTACTATTCAGTATATTTGGTAGCAGCCCCCACTACAGAGGGCCCAATTGTCGTCACTTATTCAGTACACTCGTGACAGCCTCCCACTACAGGAGGCCAGACCTGGTACCAACTCTCCCCATTGATGGCAAGGGGTCGGCCTATAGGTCCTGCCTGTTCACTATGTTCAGCAGCAGCCCTCATCACAGAGGTCCCTCAGAAAGGCTATGTAGCCTTGGTCTGGGGCTGCCTATTGACACATATTCAGCCGCTATCTCCTATTGCGGGAGGTGTCCCCCTATCCACTGGTAACGTGGAAGACCTGACTGGTAATGTGTCTAGCATTTGGACCTGGAACCGACCCGCAGGATGTCCACAAGACAGAGGTCTTACAGGCACAAGGTCAGCCTACATGTCCCAAGCAGTAGATAGGGACAGTGGGAATCCCGTTAATACATTCATGCTCAGATGAAGCCATAGTTACGACCACCACCAGGGGATCTAGGGGGATGATTTCCCCCACCACCTGTCACCCCCTGCCAGCCCAAGTTACCATTCGACAAGTCCCATGCACGAACCGAATGAACTTACGTCTTTGGGCGGATACCCCTTTCAGATCGGAGCAATCATACAAGGAGTCTTGGATGTATTACAGTCTGCTGATATATTTGACGCTCTTACAGTTACTGTGCCACTCTTTCTATCCTCATTTCGTGTTATTAAGGTGAGTCCCGCGTCTACCGCTAACCAGTCGTATACTTCAGGGTCCTACTACCTGCCGTCTATCGCTGCTGTAATGCGTCTGCTTGTAATCCCCCTGCCGGTAAAACCTGGTGGTTCTAAAGCACTAATCTTGTCATTGTCCATAGGTCCTCCCTGTACCTGCTTAGCAGACAGTAACATTCTAGCTTTCTGTTCATATTTACTCAGACTTAAATCCCACTTAAATCTCCGTTGTTTCACTGCAGTATCGGGATTGTTTCAAGGTTTCTTATGTGACAGTCTTCTTTTGTAACTGCATCCAGTTTCACCAAGGGTTTCTCCCTAGATTCATTAAGCTACAATCTTGGTGTTCCGCTCCATAATCAATCCAATGCTTGTTGTATAATGATGATTGTTAAGTTAGTACAGTATGTTTGTAATGAACCATAGAGTTGGTTTTTTATGTTTGTTCCATCTTAAATGTAGTTCAGGATTACATTCCATCACTGTGAATAAAAGTTTTTAATGCAGTATTCAGTTCGTTAACCTACACCACAAAGTGCAAACCAGCTTGTCTTCCGTCCACCTGTAATCTCTAACTTCATTTGAACTGTATACAAAGTTACTTAGAAATACTTAGTAATGTTCGATACTTCGTCAGTCGATCTGGATTTGAGTATTCAGATTTATCAATCCGGATTTACTCTTTGTGATGGAAACAATAGCTAAAATTTCAGTTAATATTTACGGAAATTCAGACAATTTAGTACTCTGAGGCAGGTAAACAATGACAGGCGTTATAATTGCTCACTGAGAAATTCACAGCTAGAAATAGTCCCTCTTATAGTGCGAATGTGCTACCCACCACATATATATAAACAGTAAGTGTGCCTTTTAATTTTTCTGTAACACTAAAAACTCTAGATAATTTTATTTCGATGTAAAATTTGTATTTTGGGGATGTTGGCTTGCTATCTCCGTCTTGTTGCACCTTCGTCTTTATCTGTGTTTCATCTCTCTCTACTTCCAGCAGTGTCTTTGATCGCATTGTAATGAATATAAACAATGCAGAAGTACGAAAATATACAGTTTATGTGCTATATCGGAACAAAAGTCACACTAAACACTTTCTATCTTCCTTCTTTAGATCATGTTTAGTAATTTCCCTTGCTTTTTGGCTAAGTCGTGAGCGTGTTTTAGATCGCATATTTTGATTAGTTTTTGGTGTTTTAATTACAAGAAATACAGTCTGTAAACTATTTAGAGACCTTTGGATCGATTCTTCCAACTGGTAGTTATTACAGTATTCCTTGAATTTTCGCTTTTTGCTTAACCGTTGTACGTTTAGTTCAAGAGCAAATCAGAAGTGATATTCTGATGTTTACAACGTCAATTGTATTTTTTATTGTACAACATGATACATTATATTCGTCCCCTCTCCCTTAAATGATGCTTGCTAAGGTGAAACATTAGTGCAAAACTTGTAAATACGCTACGTGATGTCATTTCGTTCTATGAACAACCAATAACGTAGCTCAGATTCTAATGACATCTTGTACATATTTGTAGGCGTTTGGAACACACTGTAACACTTTACAAGCATTATAGAGCACTTTAATATGGAGATATTTAATTTGAAGATCCACTGTGCTTGCCACTAAATAGACCTAAAACTTACATTCTTAGACTATTATATTTCATCCATGTTCATGCATGAAATAACATTATGACAGTTAATTTGAGAGTTGACATTCATGTTTCAGACACCTATTTGACTGCTGTGTACGTGTCTGTATGTGTGTATGTTTGTTTGGTGTGCGTGAGCCGTGCTGCAGCTCGCGTTGGTGCCGTTGCTACGTTGGTATCGTTTAGTTGGTATAGTTACGGTTGTTGTCTTCTTGTGTTCATTGGTATAGTTACGGTTGTCGACTTCTTCTGGTGTTCATTGGCGCCACTCCATTTGCAAGTGTTGTTTGTCCACTAGTGGCAGCAGCGGCGGTTATCGATGTCTAGTAACGGTGGTAGTATCTTTGAGGCGACGTTGTCTCCGTGTCGCGTGAGTCGGCTGTTCGTTGGGGACGGGCGGGCAGCCAGGTCCGTGCAGTGCTAGTACACGCCGGGACCACTGGCGGCACGCATGCACTGCCGGGCGAAAGGGCTGTAGTCGCGAGAGGTTCAACCTCGTTGTCAACCAGACTCAGGAAGTTTAAGTTGAGTGGACCTTAATTCAAGTAGTGAAACCTCCACCATTGCGAGATCTCACCATTTGCTTGCGTGTGGCTGCTCACAATGTCGCTGAGACGAAGAGCAGCGAGTGGAGCGTCTGGGGAAGGCGAATCTAATTAGCCTTCCTCCATTTCTTATTATTAATTGTTGCATTCTACATGTTATCATTTGTGAAGTTCAACCAGTGGTATTTTTCCTGCCTAGTGGCCGCTAACGCCCCACTTACCTGCCCTGGAGCTTAGTGTATGTTGTTGTTGTTGTTGTTGTTGTCTTCAGTCCTGAGACTGGTTTGATGCATCTCTCCATGCTACTCTATCCTGTGCAAGCTTCTTCATCCCCCAGTACTTACTGCAACCTTCATCCTTCTGAATCTGCTTAGTGTCTTCATCTCTTGGCCTCCCTCTACGACTTTTACCCTCCACGCTGCCCTCCAATGCTAAATTTGTGATCCCTTGATGCCTCAAAACATGTCTTACCAACCGGTCCCTTCTTCTTGTCAAGTTGTGCCACAAACTCCTCTTCTCCCCAATTCTATTCAATACCTCTTCATTACTTATGTGATCTACCCATCTAATATTCAGCATTCTTCTGTAGCACCACATTTCGAAAGCTTCTATTCTCTTCTTGTCTAAATTATTTATCGTCCATGTTTCACTTCCATACATGGCCACACTCCATACAAATACTTTCAGAAACGACTTTCTGACACTTAAATCTATAGTCGATGTTAACAAATTTCTCTTCTTCAGAAACGCATTCCTTCCCATTGGCAGTCTACATTTTATATCCTCTCTACTTCGACCATCATCAGTTATTTTGCTCCCC
Organism: Schistocerca serialis cubense; assembly: GCF_023864345.2. Lineage (NCBI taxonomy): Eukaryota > Metazoa > Arthropoda > Insecta > Orthoptera > Acrididae > Schistocerca > Schistocerca serialis. The sequence continues at coordinate 910,812,148 of NC_064639.1, forward strand.
AAATAGCAAAAGACCTTTACTACTTTAAGTGTCTCATTTCCTAATTTAATTGCCTCAGCATCACCTGACTTAATTCGACTACATTCCACTATCCTCGTTTTGCTTTTGTTGTTGTTCATCTTATATCCTCCTTTTAAGACACTGTCCATTCCGTTCAACTGCTCTTCCAAGTCCTTTGCTGACTCTGACAGAATTACAATGTCATCAGCGAACCTTAAAGTTTTTATTTCTTCTCCATGGATTTTAATACCTACTCCGAATTTTTCTTTTGTTTCCTTTACTGCTTGCTCAATATACAGATTGAATAACATCTGGGAGAGGCTACAACCCTGTCTCACTCCCTTCCCAACCACTGCTTCCCTTTCATGTCCCCCGACTCTTATAACTGCCATCTGGTTTCTGTACAAATTGTAAATAGCCTTTCACTCCCTGTCTTTTACTCCTGCTACCTTCAGAATTTGAAAGAGAGTATTCCAGTCAACATTGTCAAAAGCTTTCTCTAAGTCCACAAATGCTAGAAACGCAGGTTTGCCTTTTCTTAACCTAGCTTCTAAAATAAGTCGTAGGGTTAGTATTGCCTCACGTGTCCCCATATTTCTACGGAATCCAAACTGATCTTCCCCAAGGTCGGCTTCTACCAGTTTTTCCATTCGTCTGTAAAGAATTCGCGTTAGTATTTTGCAGCCGTGACTTATTAAACTGACGGTTCGGTAATTTTCACATCTGTCAACGCCTGCTTTCTTTGGGATTGGAATTATTATATTTTTCTTGAAGTCTGAGGGTATTTAGTTTGTCTCATACATCTTGCTCACCAGATGGTAGAGTTTTGTCAGGACTGGCTCTCCCAAGGCCGTCAGCAGTTCCAATGGAATGCTGTCTACTCCCGGGGCCTTTTTTCGACTCAGGTGTTTCAGTGCTCTGTCAAACTCTTCACGCAGTATCGTATCTCCCATGTCATCTTCATCTACATCCTCTTCCATTTCCATAATACTGTCCTCAAGTACATCGCCCTTGTATAGACCCTCTATATACCCTTTCCACCTTTCTGCTTTCCCTTCTTTGCTTAGAACTGGGTTTCCATCTGAGCTCTTGATATTCATACATGTGGCTCTCTTTTCTCCAAAGGTCTCTTTAATTTTCCTGTAGGCAGTATCTATCTAACCCCTAGTGAGATAAGCCTCTACATCCTTACATTTGTCCTCTAGACATCCCTTCTTAGCAATTTTGCACTTCCTGTCGATCTCATTTTTTTAGACGTTTATACTCCTTTTTGCCTGCTTCATTTACTGCGTTTTTATATTTTCTCCTTTCATCAATTAAATTCAACATTTCTTCTGTCACCCAAGGATTTCTACTAGCTCTCGTCTTTTTACCTACTTGATCCTCTGCTGCCTTCACTACTTCATCCCTCAGAGCTACCCATTCTTCTTCTACTGTATTTCTTTCCCCCATTCCTGTCAATTGTTCCCTTATGCTCTCCCTGAAACTCTCTACAAACTCTGGTTTAGTCAGTTTATCCAGGTCCCATCTCCTTAAATTCCCACCCTTTTGCAGTTTCTTCTGTTTTAATCTACAGTTCATAAACAATAGATTGTGGTCAGAGTTGACATCTGCCCAAGAAATGTCTTACAATTTAAAACCTAGTTCCTAAATCTCTGTCTTACCATTATATAATCTATCTGATACCTTCTAGTATCTCCAGGATTCTTCCATGTATACAACCTTCTTTTATGATTCTTGAACCAAGTGTTAGCTATGATTAAGTTATGCTCTGTGCAAAATTCTACCAGGCGGCTTCCTCTTTCATTTCTCTCCCCCAATCCATATTCACCCACTATGTTTCCTTCTCTCCCTTTTCCTACTCTCGAATTCCAGTCACGCATGACTATTAAATTTTCGTCTCCCTCCACTACCTGTATGTTACAGCAGTGTATTTTTCCTCGCCTTGCCGCTGCTGTCCAGTAAGGTGTGGAGTTCGACAACTTCCTTGATTGGTGGGCCAGGTGGTGTGTTTTTTTTTCTCCTACTCTGGTAGTAGTGGTACCTTTCTGCTCCCGGATGCTCTAAACACTGGAGTCTGAAGACGTAGTGCTGACCGTCAGTTCTGGCTTGGGTGTGTTATTCCATCGTTGCATTGGTCATCAGACGTCAGGTAATTCGGCAAATGATTATTGGGCATGCGTTTAAGCTGCCACTAGTCTGATTCACCATCTCGGGATTTTTTTTTTTTTTTAGTCTAATAACTAATTTCAAGTTTAAAGGTGTTTAACCGGTTCTTAAAAGATTGTTATTCAGGCCTTTAGCCGTGAAACTGGGGCCTTCAGCCGAGAAATAGTAGAATTTGTTGTCATCAATGCCTTCAGCCGTGGGTGTTACTTGTCTTCAAATTTTAATTAGACAATTGTGTTCTAGTAGTGACATTTTGATGATTGTTTTTTTAAAAATATTTTAATAACTGTAATTGCAGGTTGAAGTAGTCTAACAGGTTCTTAAGATTGCTATTCAGGCCTTCAGCCGTGAAACAGTTTTAAATTATCACTATTGGGGCCGTCAACCGAGAAATAGCGTTAAATTGGTTGTCATTAAGGCCTTCAAACGATGAACACTTGTTAATTTATTGTCACATTTTATTTGCTGTTGTTTCCAAATAAAGTGTACGTGATTGAAAAATAAACTAACCAACAGCAGTTGATTATGGCCCCGTCCACAATCGTAACCCAGTCCTGCCTTCCTTGGTACCAGGTCTCAGTGTGTGTGTGTGTGTGTGTGTGTGTGTGTGTGTGTGTGTGAGTCGTGGTACGAAGTAATATTTTCTAGTGAGACCAAATTCATCGTTTTTCTGACAACGTTTCCTGAAATGTTGTAGCGCAAACCAATTGAAGCGTTGCATTTGTACCCTTCAGTAAAATACGGTGGGATGGGAGTGACTGTTTTGTAAGAGCCTGTATTTCATGATCTGATGTGGAAGAGGTTACCTTCATTCACTTTCCGTTAAAAAAAGAGAGCATATCTCAATATCCTGAAGCAAAATTTGCACAAGAGTGCAGAAAAATAGAAATTCTATGTTCTGAACTCGACCGAATGGTCAGGAGAACTATAACAATCACCATATGAGATTATAAGAAGAAGTTAAATGCAGCATGGGAGCTTTGTAATTGGGCCTGTTCAGAAATCGTTGGAAACATGCAAGTGAGTTGGAAAGCACTTATAAATCAAAAGAAATTTCTTTCTAACTACTGAGTTCCATTAGCATTGTTTTGTTGCAGCCGAATACCGCAAGATACTGTAGCGATAAGCTGTCCAATATTATATGAGAAAATATTATCTTATTGTGTCACCTAACAAATTATGTTATAGTTTACTTTTATTAAGAGACCGAAGCTTCTACTTATTAGAAATTCACTTCTTTATAAAATATCTGTGTAAAAGAAAACACTTAGTACGAGAAATGTTGAATTGCGCTATAAGTAACGGCGGCGTCTATAATGACTGTTATGAACGAAGTGGTGTAATCTCAATGTGAAAGTAGAAATGATGAGTGAAAGCTTTTTGTTGATTTTTTACAGCTTTAAGACTCATATTTGTTCTCTTATGGTACGTATTATGTCCATCCTGTGTTCTGGATTGATAAATCCTTTGGAAGTGACCTGTATGTTTCAAGATACTAAATGGTAAAGGATAAATAAACATTATTATTATTACTATTGTTATATTTTGTACTCTACAACATGAGGATGATGGAGTCCGCATGGTTACTTCACGAAGTCCCATAAAGGCCTCTGTTTCTGTGCATCCCCAAGCAGTAGGCAGGTGCACAGGGATCTTCCAGCAAATAAAATAAACTAATGTGTTCTGATACCATCTTCTGTCCTGCTCTCACAGAGTACAAGAACTGATAAGAGGTAGATTATTTGTTTCGCAATTAGCGGTTTATCAGAGACAGTGACTCCAAATACTTTAGAGAATAAACATATCATGCTACTGAGAAAGAATAACGTAACTTCGGATATGATTCCTCGTGTTTTCGGAAGGCTTATCGTCAGAAGCATTCAAATACTTCGTCCAAGTTTGCATTTTTTCTTAGATTCAAATGCGTTATTCCATTTTAAGTAGATTTCTGCACTTATCTCATTAATTAGTCTTGGCTACATGACAAGTAAAACCACATAAGCATACTCTTCCAACCCAGTTTACGAGCAAAATATGCGAAAATAAATATTATAGTTGTGCCGTCTCACATATTTTATAAGTATCTTTGTCCTTTTGTTCATTATTCTGACGAAAGAAATTATAAAAGGTCGGAATTTTTTAGTAACGGAACTGGCGTCAGACATTCTAAAAAAATTGTCGTGTTCTGTAAAAGAAAGATGGCTTTCATGATCAAAACTCATAAAAATATTGAAGAGAGAGGCATTTTGCTTTAAACTCCTAGACTCATCAGAGAAATATGGGCCCCAGCTATGTACGAAGTAACCGTAGCACCTGCCAATCGATCTTAAGTTGTAGCTGAAACCAGTGGTCACTCGTGTGATCCAGTTGCTGGAATATTCATATAAATTCTTCAACGACCTCACAATCAAATGAGATGACCGTGGCACGCAATGGTCGACAAAGTCATTTACATCTTTAGTTCCTTAAAAATCCACAACTATATTTGGAAAACATTCAACTCGAAATACCTATTTGGATCAACACCACAGACGAGGCAAACCTTAATGGCAGGTGATTTTGCCTCTCTTTCAGAGCAGCCACTTTAAGAGTTCTGTAAATTTCACTAACACACAAAACGTCTACATGAACATTATTTGTCTATACAGGGTGAACCATAACTCCATCGACAAAATTATAGGAGGTTGATCAGGATTATATTTTGTTATAAGATAGAGATTTGTGGTCGCCAGTGGCTAGTTACATAGTAATGCTGTAATTATTATGAATTATTCAGTTCGCCGTCCCAATTACCCGCATCTATGGAAAAATACCATCATAACATTGAAAAAAATCCGTAATACGACAAGAAAAAAAGTCATAGTAACGCTACAACCCTCAAACAGATCCAAAAATAGTGAAAGCGGTCGCTGTCGATGGGAGAACATGTCAGCAAAGCGTCGTTGTTCCGCCTTGGATACCAATCACCCACACACGAGGTGCATTACTGCAAACTCCCCCATCATTTAACATATGGCTACCGTTGTGTACCACTGTCATCGAACAACTAACTCAGACGGGGAGAAAACGAGATGGAACCGAGGAGTAGTGAATGCAGTCTTGAAGTTGAAGAGTAAAGTGGGCTTCACTGTTGTCAACAACTAGTGCCACGAGTGGATGAAACAAGTTATTTCCAAACAAGGCACGCAGTGCATACCGTTGTTATTTGCAGTGCAATACAGATAGAAAGATAAACGAGGGCAAGAAATCAAATGAAATGGAATTGCTTTGTATCGAGACTCCATAGACCACTGCTCCATTATGCTACACTACTCAGAAAACATCACTGAAAATCTCCGAAATTTCCTCGGGGGAGTTTTGGTTCATGCTCTCTATACACTAGTGTGCAGAAATTAAGGTCTACATTAACTTTACCATGGTATGTCATTGCCAAGTACACAACTCGACGAAAACATATATATAGAAACAAGTACTACAGTACAGAACAGAAGTACACAAAACAGTAATTACACCGAAGTCACTGTGATTCATTATGATCTCCTGGACGTTATGAAAGGAGGGACATTGTTACTCTTACTGACTGTAAGAGCAAGACAGTGGCAGCAAAGGAGAGTAGGACACGTACATCCTGTAACATCATACTGGAGGGATGAAAAGATTGAATGAATGAAAAGTTTCAGTTATCTCCGTAGTGATGTATCACATGATGGAAGTGTCAAACTAGAAACTTAAAACAGAGTAGCAAAAGAATCCAGCTTCTTTCACTAAGCCCGAAACCTAATTTGCGATAAAGGAATCCCTTTAAGAGCTAAACAGGCCATGTATAAAACCTGTCTCCTGCCAATCATGACTTACAATCTGGAGATCTGTATTATAAATAACAAAGAAGGGAGTTACATAGAGACATATGCAATAAGTTCCTAAACCCTACAAAAAAGCTGGAGAGACAAAGTCAGGAACGAATACGTAAGGAAAGACCTGCAGGTGACCTTGACAATGGAAGAAAGAAAGAGCGCTGCAAGAATGAACTGGTTAGATCATGTGAAGCGAATGGACGCGACTCGAACTCCACGTCGGTATTTGGAAATACAGGTACCAGGAAAAGGAGCGGTTGCGCGGCACAGGAAGAGATCGACAGCCCACATTAATTAAGATCTAAAGAACAGAGGAGTAACTTGGTATGGAGTGGAGAAAGAAAATCTGTACGAGGACAGAAATCAATGGAGGCACAGTGTCCACAAAGTTCCTACCCGACTAACTGGAGGGAAATCATTATGATGATGATAAGGTGGAGGAGGTGGGGGGGAGAAGGAGCAGAAGGAGGAATAGATGTTGTTGTTGATGGTGGTGGTGGTGGTGACTGGGTGCAATATGAAAACGAGCTATCATCACGCCTAAGGACTCAACTGAACCGAGATGATATATGGACGGTCGCTCAGTAGTAGCACACCTATATTCGCATTCATGTGTGCAGTGCTAAGTGTTTCCTTCATGACACATTGCAATGCATCTTCATGAATAACAGTGCCTCCAGCACAAAGCAGAAGTTCATGTCTTCAATACATGGGAAGCTGCTTGAAAGTGGACACAGTTGCAGTTTATAGTTCTTACCCACACGGTTATGTCGTTTATGCACAAGAATGTTCATATTGTCAATCTGCAGATATAAATCTAATGGACTCATATGACATCCTCAAAATATAACTCTTAAGACTGTCATCCCAAATCACATGCAACAGCAGACTGCGTTTTGCTCACGTGAAATCAAAATACCAAGAGTGAACAACACACATACAAATAAATAAAATTATCTTGGTACTTCTGTTTGTCATTTGTCTTACATACACACTTATTTCATTCCTCGTGAGCACAGCTGGCGTGTGTGTACAGACTTAGACATCGCAGGGTATTGTACTTTTTATTATTCATTTGTTTCTATACTGGGTTCCGAAGACTGCAAGAGCCGACAAGAGCGAGAATTATGCCACAATCAGCTTAACAGCTTTTACATCCGATTTGCTGACAAGAATAATCTACAAAAGAAATAAATATAAAAGTGACGATCTGTTAGAAGACGATCGATTTGAATTTAGAAAATGGAAACAACGTAAAATGGTGCAAGATGTTCGAAATTCTGAGAAAAACAGAGGTAAGCTGTAGTGAAAGACTGATGATATAGCATATTTACATAATAACAATGGAAGACCAAGTATGAAGCGCTAGGATTTAAAAGCGTGTAAGACGGAAAGTAGTTATTCTCCCCTGCTGTGCCATCTACACATCAAAAAAGCAATGAGGGAAATAAAAGAAAGGTTCAAGAGTAGGACCGAAGTTCAAGATGATCAGTGATAAGATTTGCTGATGACATTGCTATCCTCAGAAGAAGTGAAGAAGAGTTACAATATCTGTTGAATGCAATGAATAGTGTAATGGGCACAGAATAGGGATTGAAAGTAAATCGAAGAAAGACGGAAGTAATGAGAAGTAGCAGAATTGAGAATAGAGGGAAAGTTAGCATCAAAATTGGTGACCACGAAGCAGATGTAGTTAAAGAATTCTGCTACCTAAGCAGCAAATAACCCATGACAGGCAGGGCAAAGAAGTTATAAAAAGCAGAATAGCCACATTCAAAACGGCATTCCTGGCCAAGAGAGCTCTGCTAGTGTAAAACATAGAATATTAATTTCAGGAAGAAATTTCTGAAGATGCTTGGAAAACAGCATTGTGTGCTAGTGAAACATGGACTGTGAGAAAACCGAAACAGAAGAGAATCAAAGCATTTGAAACCTGGTGCTAAAGAAGAATGTTGAAAATTAGGTGGAGTGACAAGGTAAGAACTGAGGAGGTTCTCGACAGAATCGGCGTGGAAAGGAATATATGGAAAACACTGTCAAGAAGAACGGATACGGTGATAGGGCATCTATTAAAACATCAGAGAATAACCTCCATGGCTCTACACGAAGCTGTAGAGGAAGTCAGAGATTGGAATACATCCAGCAAATAATAGGGGATATAGGTTGCAAGTGCTACTCTGACATGAAAAGGTTTGTGCAGGAGACGAATTCATGGTGGGCTGCATCAAACGAGTCAGAAGACTGTTGAGTCAAAAGAAACTGGGTTCATTTGCACCAGGCTCAGTGAGACATGGAAGTTACAGCAAGGCAGAAAAAATCTAGATAGCATATCAACTCTGCAAGGACAGTTGTAACTACCTTATCATAACCTGCTCAATTAGAATCGCTAAGAATCCTGCAAACGCTTAACATATTACTAACTTGTCAGAAGGATAGATGCTTCTGTTGCAAGAGCTTTGCTTTAGTACTTTATCAGTAGATAATTATCTCAACGTTTTCATTGCCATCAGTTAGTTAATTGCACACGTAATACATCTGCTGACAGCACACAAAAGAGCTTAATCACTGTCTATCTTAAAATGCTACATCGTAAGAAATCAAAAAAACGTAACCTCCTATCAATTAACACTCGACTTTCACTGTTCTTTGGTCAGTAACTAAACTTGTTATTATTTCTGTGTACACACTATCCTCTGACTTCTGATTGTCTTTCAAATTAATTTTTCCTTTACAGTTTTACTTGTACAACATTAACATAATACACACCTCATCAAGTAACACAAAATCCCAACTATGTTATTAATGATAACTATTTAAAAATCCATTTAGATTCTTTCCGCAGTAGAAAGAGTTACCAACACCACAAATTTACACACTATATTCTGCACATATACAGATTTTGTTCAGTTCACATATGTTAGTGTAGATTAGTTCATGTGTGGTAATTATGTATCTAATTCTTTATACTACAGATAAAATGTCAGTTTGTAACACCACAGTTTAAGACCGTAAATACTTTGGATTGATTTATTATGAGTAATGTAAAGCATATATTCTTTAATATGTAATGTCTTTGATCTACTTTAAAGAAATGTATAGGTTTTGTGATATGTTTACTCTTTGCACGTCATGTTCTTTGTATTATTTGGAGGAGACTAGCATTTAATTATGTTTATTTGTGTTGACTTCTTAATATGCTTAAATGATGAGATCTTTTAAAATATGTTTGTTGGTCACTACAAGGTAACTGGTTCATAGATAGAGACTTTACATTATATAAAGAAAAACCAAATGTAGTTTCCCTCTGCAACGGAAGCGAGTTGGCGTGCTAGTAAAAGGTGGATGTGGAGCTCGCCTGGGCGCCAAACGAGAGAGCACAGTAGGCAGTCGACAGCAAGTAACTGACGAGCAAACAGCGCAGGTGCCGAGTGAGGCTTATAATATTATAAGTGGAATGGAATGGTCTTGTATTGAATATGCAGCTGTAAAATGGTGCACTCGATTTGGGAAAAGCTCTGAAATTATTATTAACAACGCCAAGAAGAGGTAAATAGAGCTTATTATTGCCAATAGAAAGCTCACCTAACCGCCCTATACTCGCCACCTCGATTGCGCAACCACTTCATCACACGCAAGAAAAGTTAGAAATGTATTAATGTGTGAACCAGTAATGCTGTGTTTGGTTCCACGGAAACATAATCCTAATGTTCAAAAATGTGTTTGAACAAAGTGTTCATCCTATTCACTTTTCCAAGTAGGATCCTCTCCGTTAAGTAATGAAATCTGAGAATGTCCTTTGCATAAAAAGCATTAACAATTCTATGGTGTATTTTTTATGTTTGGCAAAGTTTTATGCCAGTACAATTAATGTGCTGGGCAAGAATTACTTGTTTCTCATACATATAACAGTTACTGTCCATGTTTGAATGTTTTGAAACTTAACTAGAAAATGAACTTAAAATCAGTTTAGGAAAGAGTACTACTTGGAAAAGAGAGTACTAATGTTTACTGATTTAAAATTGTTTTCAAAACTTACTTATTTCACAAGTGATACAAGGTTGTTTGAAGTAAAATTTTACTGAAAATTGTCTCTGTTTTGTAGAGTTTATTGTCTGGGTAAAGAGTGTTAAAAGAGTACAAACTTAATGATCTCAAATTGAAAGAGTACCTTAATGACTATAAATTTGAAAGTGTATACAATTTTGTTGTTACAATGAAAGGGCTAGTTTGTAGGATCACACTTCCTTTAAATCATAACAAAAAAAGGAATAAATCAGCATAGTAGGTTTCTAGCTAATGATTCTTGAAGTAATCACTGAGGTTTGTATACTGTGTGTCCTATTCGCTTCTGTATAGTGAATGTGTGTATTAATTTTACTTGACTATTATTATGTGCTATCTGGTCTTGTGTGGCTAGTGAAGTGCAGGTTTAAGTCATATTAGATAATGACAAAAGTCATGATTAAAGTAAACAAGAGAAGGTCTCATTTGCAAATCTAGTGACTACTTAACTACTAAAGTGACAACTACTGCTACCCACTGGGTAATTTGTCCATTTGGGTGCGTTCATTGCACTCCATAAAACAGTATTTAATGAATGTTCGCTTTGGAGTAGTAAAAACAGATTCTTGATGAATAATGCTTTTACTTTATTATGTCTATTAGGCTGGCTACCATATAACTACTTCATTTAACAGTAATCAGTTAGTTGCAAAATTATTTCTTTCTGTCACCTACCTACAGGTATTCTTACGAAATTAAGATTCGATTCCAATTTGCCGGTAGGTAAACTCGGTCAGATTTCTAAATTCATCTCAGAGAGTAACATTTACGGCAAGTTTAGGTCATATTTGGCAAATTTACTACCGCATTAGTGTTATACGTGGCTGCCTTGTGACAAAAATAAACTTTGTCGTCACTAGGTAAATTGCATGTCAGTATAACGAGCGGAGCAGTACTGTTACAAGTTACACATATCTACTCTGTAGTAGGTACATATAAACTACAGTCACACACATGAATAAATTTGCAAAACACTGCTAGAAGCGTATCTCTTAAGTTTTGATGTGGGTAAAATCCATTTATTCTTTTCCACCCAGGGTAGATTGTGTGAAATATTAACAAGCTCTAGTTGACTTGCATATAATAGCTTTCATCTCCTAGTTTTCTTGACTTAGAATGGCTGTTTGTAAGAACCCACTCTCCTACATTAAATCTCTATGCTATTAATAATCTTTCATCAAAATATCGTTTTCCTTTAACAGTTTTACCTGTCAAAGTTACGAAGGTTTGCTTTACCTTATATTTCCAAGAAATCTCATGTCTGGGAATTTGTGGGAAATGAACAACAATTAATTATATTATAGCTCGCAGAGTAGGAATTCATTCAGTGTGTTGTTGCTGGAGGTGTGTGGCGGGTTGTTAACTTTTTTATTATGATTCTTAAATAGCTGATTGCTCACAAAAGTAATCACTAAATGTTCATGGGACTCATCCTTCATGACTTTCAGTCATACTTAAAAAGGTTATTATCCATTTCTTCTAATAGTGTAAGGTAATGCACCAGCTGGTTTGTTTATAAGAACTATATACCCTGAAAAACCTTTGAAATTCTTAGAACGTTCTTCCTATGGGATTTGCTTCAGGGTGACATTCTGAGATCAGTATTTGTTGTATACCGTTCTCAAATTAGAAGCTTCTCCAGCGTGCACTACTGAAGTAGTCCAACAAGACAGTTACTGGCTTTCCAAACTTAGGTAATTACTCGCTGCTCGTCTCCGGATTATGGAGGAACTCTTTGCAGCTTTTAGTATATACTGTTTTATGAGCTTCAAGAAAGGTCGTACATAGCTACATTGTACCTTGTTGCAGCACAGCATGGGGAAAGGGGCCACAAACGTGTTATGACAATTTGCAAGGGTTGGTTAGTTTTGATAAAATTTAATTTGTCTTTACAGCACTTGTTGGATGATTTCGCCTTCTGACAAAACAAGCAGGGTTTCAGAACATGCTGCACTACTCTCCTGACTTTGCTGAAGTTTATACCAGAAGCAGGGTCGATTTTGTCATTTGTTACTTGTAGAAGCTCCATTCCTAAAATGCAGTCCACAACCAACGAATCAACTACCAGGATTGTGCGTAGAATTGCTACATTTTCTAGCCTATCCGGTATGCAAGCCTCCCACTTTCTATTGTGAGACTTCGTGGCTATCGTTTCCAATATTTTGCACTTTCTGGCAGTCCAGGTTAGTACATCCTTAGCCTCACATATTCTCTTGAAGAAGTCAGTTCAGACTACATAGACTCCATCACTTGTGTCTGGAATTACTACAGTCAGAATATTGCCTACACAAGCATTTATTGCTGACTGAGACATGGTAATATGTAGTCTATTACAATAATTTTCATCAAAGTTCTTCCCTAATATTAAGCCCATTATCATATCAGATCTGGCTAATGGTCTATCACTCTCCTACCCATTCTTTGACTCTCATTTAAGGGTGTAATGCGGTTGTCGTTAGTTTTCGTGAGTAGACGTGGACACGCAGTTGCTATCATCGATCACATTTCTGTCAGGCACCAGACTGTATCAGTTTTGGTTATTCTGCTGACTTTGTTGTTGGTTGTGCTACAGACTGTGGCTGTTGATATTTGAACAGCCAGGCCTCTGATCATGACACTTTTTGCTTGCATCTGTTGCTGTTGTTGTGGTCTTCAGTGTGAAGCATGGTTTGTTGTAGCTCTGCATCTTATTCTAATCTGTGAAAGCTTCTTCATCTCCAAATAACTGCTTGAAACTCCATCTTTTGAACTTACTTAGTGTATTCATCTCTTGGTCTCCCCCTACAGTTTTAACCCTGCACTCACCTCCAATACGAAATTGCTAATCCCCTTGATGACTCAGAATGTGTCCTACCAACCTATTCCTTTTTTTAGTCAGATAACCCACAAATATTTCTTCCCAAGTTGTACACAAGTCACTGTGTAAGCTGGTGGTGGGTCCATAATGATGTGTGTTATCCTCTGGTTCAACTGAATCGATCATTGACTCGAAATGTTCAGCTATTTGCAGACGATTTGCAGTCATTCATGGACTTCATGTTGGCAAACAACGATGTCATTTCACCGAGCCATAATTGTTCGTGATTGGTTTCAAGAACATTCTGGACGATTCGAGCAAATCATCTGGCCACCCATATCGCCCGACATGAATCCCATAGAACTTTTATGAGACATAATCTAGAGGTCAGTTCGTGTACAAAATCCTTGTATGGGCAACACTTTCACAGTTATGCACTATAGAGGCAAAATGCCTCAATATTTCTGTAGGGGTCTTCCAACTACTCGTTGAGTTTATGCCAAGTCGATTTGCTGCACTACACCAGGTAGGAGGAGATCCAACCCGATATTAGGAGGTATCTGATGACTTTTGTCAGTTCAGTGTATAGGCTTACATTGCTACTACCTGAGTTTTAAACACTTTTGGAAAGGGGATGTAAAGTAGTTGGCTATCACTCAGGTAACAGTTGATTTACAATTTCGTATTTTAGTTCTAGAAACGACTCCTCAGATGATTAGACCACAAACTGCTTCTTGACAAAGTCGGCGGTCTCTGAGTATCCTTTCACTGTTGACAGCAGTCAGAATCAGTTATACATGGAATCATGTTTATATCATGTATTTCATTCATTTATGCCAAGTGAGATTTTAGGTCAAATTAATTGACAGGGAGAGTATATTCTCATCCCAAAACCGGGCCCAACGAGGCCATTTTTGGAGTTACTTCATAAAGTACATGCAGCACTCTCTTTAACGAGCTGCTCACACTTCCACTAATATCGCAGTGCAGCTAATTCGATCTATGGTTGACAGCATAAGCCTGTCTAAAAGCAATAGTGGTGTCAATGTAGAGAGCACAAGGCAGAGGCAAAGTCTTCATGTAGCCTACCTCATCCTTACCTACAGATCGCAAAAGTGTGTAGCAACCTGAAACACGTGTTTCTAATAGACAGGTTCCTGCCTTTGAAGAAGGATATCAGTGACAATTTACAGTGAATTTTAAACCCATGTTAAAGGCTCTTCTGTAAAATTAAGTCTGCAGGGTGGTCAGAAACAATCTGAAAAGCTCGTAAGCGGATTTCAGGGTGTATTGTGCTAAGAAATAGCTACTAAGAAAAAATTCTATGTGTGCGCCGTTTCCAAGTTAATTAGCGTTGACGTTAGCCAGTCAGGCCGTTGCGCAAGACTTTTCAGACTGTTTGAGTATTTTGTGTACTCTGCCGAAATACTGTAGTTCCACTTAAACACGTTTTGTGGTGTATTAACAGACGTGAATGGAAATAGTAGCCAGTATTGTTCATGTATGAATAATGAAAGATTTGTTGATGATTTTATCTCTTTTTCAAGTTTCTACGTTTATAAGGAAGTGCAAAAGTTGTTCGTTTAAAGATGTTACAGGCTTGTTTACGTGAGACAGCCATTCCGACTTTGATTTTCCATGTTGTTCTCAAATCATTCTGGGTGAAAGCCAGGATGCATCCTACTAGGGTGTCATTGTCGACACCTTCATACTTCTTATCCGTCATAAAGGTGTTAAAGGATAAAACCACGTCTCCTCAATGACTATAAGCTTACTATGAAAAATAAAATTTTATTGGTGCATCTTTACAGAAAAGTTTCGGCTTTACAGACCACTTGAAAGTGATACGAAGAAGTCGTCGAATACGGCATCTGCCATAATCTTGGCAGACAAAACGTACTACGTGTTTCCAACTCATAGTGAGCAAGACTCGAATCGAAAGCAGGTATTGCGTTAGCATTCATAAACATTTCAGTTTTAACGGTGTGTAGACGATGAAGTTTTTCTGAAAAGGTTTCTTTGTACTCTGAAATTCGGCTAGGGCTGAGCTATCAACACGATTTGTCTGTGAGAAAAATAAATGAAAAGAAGATCAATTTCTGCTATGACAATTTAAGCTATTCACTTCATAAATAATTTCGAAAGACACTTCTACTGTCAAGTGCCGACCTCCCAGGAAGGTACTTCGTAACTATTTGGTGTTAACGTTAATCTACTTCCCACAAAGCCTCATCAAGACCGATCTTCGGTGAAGTAATTATTGCAATACATTTTACAAAAAAAAACCCGATTACCAACGAAGATAGTTTAAAAACAATCACAGGAGCTGCTACAGTGTAATAATATAAACCATAAGGGTTAGTATAATGGCAGAATAATTCTATTATTTGAAATAAATTCAGCAACCTATCTAAGCAAAACATAAACGGAACATCTCTCCCACAATATCACAATTTAAATACTATAAGTTAGATAAACATCTAATGAAGCACACGTGACTAAGTTTTCCCAAAATAAGTTCTTCATCTCTGATTAGACTAGAGCAAATTTCGCTGAGTAATAACCTATAAACATTAGTATAATGCATACGTCCATAGAGTTTCTCCGTAAATTGTATAAATACAACAAATAAAGAAAACAGAGTATTTAGGCGTCAGTAATATATTATGTATCACTATTTACAACAGTCTGCCAACGCTAGGGTAACTATTCGTTTCCGCAACTTTAGAAATCACGTGGTTTTGAAGCGAAGAACTCGTCGAACCACGTTCGGAGTAAATTTTCATCCGAAAAGGGAGTTCCTTGAAGGTTGTTCGATAGAGAGGGGAAAAAGTGAAAATCTGACAGTGGAAAATCAGGTGAATAGGGTGGGCGTGGAATGACTTTCCAACCCATCTTCCGTATAGCATATTTTGTCAGTCTAGCAGATTGCGGGAGAGCGTTATCGTGGCCTAACTATACTTCACACAGTCTTCCTGCTGGTTGTTCTTGGACAGCGTCTGCAAGACGTCTCTATTGTTGACAGTACATGTCAGCAGTGGTGGTTACGCATCAGGGAAGCACTTCGTAGTACACCACACCGTCGCTGTTCCAGCAAGTGCATGACACAATCTGTTGTGACTCCGCGCAGGTCTTTGTACGGGGACTTACTGCCTTGTTACAGCTCAACCATTCCCTTCTTTTCCTTATAATAGCACAAAGACGCTATTTCTCGTCACCAGTAACAAAAGAGGAGAGGAGTGGTCACGAACCAAATGACGACGAGCAAGCAGAGATGCAGATGTAACCGCCCACCGATTGTTGTGATTTTGGCATAGAGCATGAGTACCTATAGAACCGATTTTTGAACCTACCACATTGTACGCAAGTATCGTACGTTGGTGGAATGATTACAGCTCATTACGTTTGCAAGTTCTCCCGTACACTGACGTAGATAATTGTGAATTAATGCGTCTAAACGATCTTCACCAAACCCCGAAGATCTTCCTGAAAGTGGAAAGTCACTAATGTCAAAACGATCATACTTCAAACGAAGAAACCATTTTCTTGGAGTGCTCTGTCCAATGGCACTAAGCACATACACGGTGCAATTATTTCTGGCTGCCTCCGCTGCTGTCACTCCTCTATTTAAGTCAAACAGACGAATACGTCGGAAATGTTTCGATTTCTCTGCTTAGCACTCCAGTTTCTAGCGTCCACAGCTCCACTCACTACCTCCGAACGATAAAATGACAACATGTAAGCTGAAATAGCAACAGTGAACTACAATACATTCATAGCAAACAGAATACCATCATGCAATGCAGAAACGCTACTAACTTACCCACCAAGCTAATACTATCCCATAGTTCACAATCACCCAGAAAAATATTTTCCCGGCCCACCTTTTGCTCTCTAACTTGAGAAGTAAAAAGGAATTCGACTAAATCCTGAAGCAAGAACTGTACACTTTAAGTTAGTGCAGTGTTAAATGAGCAAATTTTTCCTCACTGTTTCGCACGATATCGATTATGGCAATTATCTGCGTGGAATACTCTATAAGAAGGCCGTGCTCTAGAGCAATAATGTGTGTTAGTAGCTACTTGTTCTTCACTGGATGTCCATAGTAAGTACCAATACCGTGTTCATTGTGCAAGGCGAAAGCTTTTTTTTTTCTCCACAGAAGAGCAGATAAGACTTCGAAGCTTACCAGTACGAATAAGAGATTGTTAAGTATGGCGTGACACTCTCTTATTTTGAAATGAAGTTCGACGTAACTTGAGAGTACATAATCCCTAAAAGCACAACAGAAGATAACGATCGACTAGCTGTTCTGATTAACGTAAGTAGGATGTTATTGCCTGCGCACGTCTCATTGCAGATTGACCTTATCTTAAATATCTTGAATTCCACCATCTCGATAAGTGTTTCTAAAGAAAAACACAGAACTGAAATTATTAATGATGGTTCGTTAGGAAACATACCATGGATACTTTGTTCATCGTTACAAGGCGATCACGTTAACATTATCTACATAATTTTCCTTTAGTAAATGTCCAGCGCCTGAGAATAATTGTGCCATTTAAGTAAACATAGGGTCAAGCGCCAAAAATATGATTTAGAGGTAATGTTCAAAATGTGTGTAGCAGTTATACAAAAGCAATATAAAAGCTGAGGATCGCGATAAAACACAGAAACTATACAGGTTTCATGTCACGTATGTGTTTTTGTACTACGTTAGCAGATTTAAGAACGAAATGATACAAAATCTGAAGAAAATTAAACGTACTATATGCAATGGGTTTAACACAAATAACGAAGTGCCATCACATCCGTTTTCACTAATTTCAGAAGATTCTCCTAAACCCATTTATTCTTCTCTTTTACAAGGTAACGGAATGATTCAAATGGTTCAAATGGCTCTGAGCACTATGGGACTTAACAGCTATGGTCATCAGTCCCCTAGAACTTAGAACTACTTAAACCTAACTAACCTAAGGACGTCACACAACACCCAGTCATCACGAGGCAGAGAAAATCCCTGACCCCGCCGGGAATCGAACCCGGGAACCCGGGCGTGGGAAGCGAGAACGCTAGCGCACGACCACGAGCTGCGGACAGCAGAGTTGTTTAACTTTTGGTCTACATGTGAGTAATCAGAACAGAGTAGGTAGAGCACTTTAAATTTGAAAGTGTCGGCTGCAGAAGGAGGCGGTGACCGTTTTGAAGGAAGACAGTCTAGCTATGGCGTTAACTGATCTAGATAAATCTCAGAAAAGTTTAAGATGAATGTTGGGACGGAGATTTTAATAACTCCTCCTGAGTTGAAATGTAAAATTTATTGTTGAAATCTATACTTTAATATTATTCACCATCCGCACCTGACACAACTAACAAAATCTACGAATCATTATTTAGTTATTTATAACTGAAATGTAAATAAATAAGTGATAGAAACAAGATGTAGAGCGATTCGAGAAAATCACGTGGAAATTGGAGTTAGTTATTCATACGAACATGTATTATTTCACAATGATGTTATATATTTTTGTTTAATAAAACAACGAAGCAAAATTGAAACACGACACCTATATACACTGAGGTGGCAAAAGTCACGGAATACCTCCTAATATGGTCCTCCTTTTTCCCGACGTAGTGCAGCCACTCGACGTGGCATGGACTCAGCAAGTCGATGGAAGTCCCCTGCAGAAATATTGAGCCATGCTGCTTCTATAGTCGTGCATAATTGCGAAAGTGTTGCCGTTACAGGATGTTATACAAGAACTGACCACTCGATTATGTCCCATAAATGCTCGACAGGATTCATGTCGGACGACCTGGGTGACCACATCATTCGCTCGAATTTTCCAGAATTTTCTTCAAACAAGTTGCGAACAGTTATGGCCCACTGACATGGTGTATCGTTGTTTTGGAACATGAAGTCCACCAATGGTTGCAAATGATTTGCAAGTAACCGAACATAGCTATTTCCAGTCATTGAGCGGGTCAGTTGAAGAAGAGAATCCAGTCCTTTCCATGTACACATAGCCCTTTATGGAGACGTTATCAGCTTGTTTATAAGCTGGGTCCATGGCTTCGTGGGGTCTGCACCACACTCGAAACCTACCATCAGCTCATACCTACTTAAATCGGGAGTAATCTGACCAAGTCACGGTTTTCCAGTCGTCTAGAGTCCAACCCACATGGCCACAAGCCCAGGAGAGGCGCTGTAGGCGATGTCGTGCTGTTAGGAAAGGCACTCGCATCGGTCGTGTGCTGCCATAATCCATTAACGCCAAATTTCGCCGCACTGTCCTAACGGATACGTTCATCATACGTACCACTTTGCTTGTCTGTTAGCACTGACATCTCTACGCAAACCCCAGTGCTCTCTGTCTTTAAGTGGAGACAGTCGGCCACTGCATTGTCCGTGGTGAGAGGCAACGCCTGAAATTTGGTATTCTCGGCACACTCTTGACACCGTGGATCTCGGAATACTGAAATCCCTAACGATTTCAAACATTGGCTCTGTTTCAAATAGTGCGCTAATGACATAAGTTCATAGCTTGTAGAAAACAAACTAACTCTAAATCACAGTAAGACTCAGTTTTTACAGTTTCTAACACTCAATTCAACAATTTCACCGGACAGGCATATGATTAGTGAAACTGAACAATTCAAATTTCTAGCTTTTCAGATAGATAGTAAGTTGTCGTGGAAAGCCCACGTTCAGGATCTTGTTAAAATACTGCCATTTTTACTATTCGAAAGGTATCTGAAGTAAGTGATAGTTCGACACGAAGAGTAGTCTACCTGGCTTATTTTCATTTATTTTGGGGTAACTCTTCCAAATTCTCAGAGGACGTTTTAGGCATTTCTGCCAGTAAGTTCGGGCGATAAGATCGAAAGCCTCTTGTCGACCGTTGTTCTCTAGTCTGGGTATTCTGACACTGGCCTCTGAATATATATATTCTTTAGTGTGGTTTCTTGTTAACAATATCAGCTTATTCGCTAGAATTAGCAGCTTTCACTCAGTTAATACTAGGCAGAAGTCCAATTTCCATTTCGATCGTACTTCTTCACTCTTGCGCAGAGAGGTGTGCAGTATACTGCTGCATCCATTTTCAGTAAGCTACCACAAGAATTCAAAAATCTTAGCAGTAATCCATTTGTTTTCAAATCGAATCTGCAGAGTTTCGTCATGGGTCATTCCTTCTATTCTGTCTAGGAGTTCCTCGAAAAATTTAGTTGATTCCTATGTTATATTGTTGATTGGTTTTTTTTTGGGGGGGGGGGGGTCACAAACGACACGTTCCATGACCTTGGAGACTTGCTCCTCAATTTGGTCCTATGGAACTGGACGTGTAATATAAAATTTTTTTTAAAAATTCCGAAAGGGAGCGTCCCATGCTTCTAGCTCCAACTACCATTCCACGTTCAAAGTCTGCTTCTTCCCGTCGTGCGTCTATAATTCCGTAGGAAACCTTTTCACATGAGTCATCTGAGTACAAATTGTAGTTCTGACAACGCACTGCCCTATTGTACTTTGTTTACGTGATACTACCGCCTTCTGAATATGTACAAATCGCTATTTCATGACTTTTCTCACCTCAGTGTATTTCAGTGAATTAATAACTTACGGGCCCGTTCATCATTGCATTACATGTTATGTGCACTACTCTTCAACACTTTTAAACTCGTTAGCTCATAATGTCAAAATTTATTTTACACTTTTTATTCGCATCTCGTTACTGTCTACTACACACTGAACGCAACCTACAGACTACACACACCCATTCTCCTGGCATCAGAGCCATGACAATACGCTTGTCTTCCCACTGCACTCGTGATCATTCCACGTTTGTGTGTCTGAAAAGGTGAGTCAGCGTATGTCTATGGTGAAGAAGATATTGAGCCCAGTAAGTTGTAAAGGCGTTCGTATTGTCCATCACAGATCTTGAGCATACAAATTTCCAGTAGCATGTTTTATAATGTGAAAATGTCAACGTGGGAGACGGAATAAGTAACAAATGCGAAAAGAGAACATTGAAGCTGTTGCTATGTGTTGGTGACGTATTTTAGAAAAATTGCTGAAAACGTTGCCACTACACGAGTACTATTTTGCGGTGTGACACTAGTAATGACAGTGACTTTTTAGCTACATTGTTTCCATAGAACATTATTACTGTAGTAGACTGAAAGCTTCCCTCCCGCTGGCAATCAAAGCGCCTGAGATGTGTACATCGGCTTTCGCAAGTTGTCTCTTATCTGAAGAACTTTTAAGTGCCCTGCTAATTTGTCCATCGCACGATAGGCAGGAGATTTCTCCGTAATGCACAATGCATGATGCAGCACAGTCAGATTAATATTGACATTGCTGATAACTTACGTAGCCTTTGAAGTCAGAGATAGATACTGTCGTGTATATAAACTGGTGGCAGGCACCCAAACGCTATCGTATTACTTCCTTGAGGAGTGCCGACAGACGAGATATGTGTCTGCTAATGTTTGCTGCCATCGCTAGTGGAAACTGAGCTATTTTCATAGAGCACTATCGCGAATTCTTTTTAGGTTTAGGTGTAAAAATTAGTTTCCTGAAACCACCTCGAAAATTACTGATAGCCTGTAAACGTGTTACGTATGTGGATATGGGACACACTCTAAACCTTATAACGAAAGTGTTAGTTGCAACGTTGTGCTCATATAAACTCTATTAACTGCAGTGATAAAGACGTATTTTATTTTTTATGAATTCAACATTAACGTCAGTAGCGGATACTTCACAAAATAATGTGTTCCTATCTCCAAAAACGTGTGTACTTTGATAGCTGAACGGTCTGCGCGGCAGAATGCCATCAACGGGCCCGGGTTCGATTTCCGGCTAGGTCGGAGATATTCTCCTCTCGAGGACTGCGTGTTGGTTCTGTTGTGTTCATCACCATATCATCCTCATCGACACGCAAGTCACCGAAGTAGCGTCAGTTAAAAAGACTTGCACCAGGCTACCGGTCTACCCGATAGAACGAACTAGCCACACGGCATTTCATTTCATTTTTCCAAAGACATATAAACAATAGAGAACGTCAAACGAAACACCTTTCAGCGGTCGATATTTCCAAATTGTTATTTTATTGGGCTAACAGTTTCGGCGATATATTACGCCATATTCAGGACCCCTGACCGACGTGTAGGAAGATTCCAACCTCGGTTCCGCTGAAAATAGTGGCCAGCATTCAAAGACTGTCATCTGTATATTTCCGCTCGACACAGCGACCACTTCAAACATCATCTGCCGATTAATCGGCTTCGGGTCTGACATACAATTTTAATCTGCCGAAAAGTTTCGCAACCGTATTATTTCGTTAGAGTGTTCTCTCCATGGAAAAGCAGGTTTCCGGCAAATGCTGGATTTTGTGCAAAACAAAATAGTGTTTTTTCTCTTAACGGTACCTGAGGTCTGCTCCACTCGTGGATGTTACTTTGCTACCATGTATACGCATCTCGAAGTAGCAGTGCTTGAAGCTTGGGCGTACGATAGCGTTCTGAAACTCTTTGAACGTCGTTACATTTAACACCAGTGACGCACTTGAAGCGAGTAAACCAGGACTCCACAGTCAAAGTTTCAGGAGTGGTAGTATAGACCAAACCAAGAAGAAAATCTAATAAACATGGGCTCTAAAATGTATACCTTAATATCTAGGAGCACTCGTTCATAATCGATAGTATGAAACACATCTCCTCCACTGCACGCTCTTTACCTTCCAGATTTTGTGAGGTGGTGGTATGGACCAAAATAAGAAAAAAAGTCCAGTAAACATAGGGTCTAAGATGCATACCATAACAGCTATGAGCACTTGTTGTGTAGGACAGAAGTAGGTAACATGAACAGTGCTCATAGCTCTTAAGATATGCACTTCAGAGCACATGTCTGCTACATTTTTTTTCTTGTTTTGATCCATGCATCCATGTTACCATCTACGAAAGTTGGTCGGTAGAGTTCTTATTTACCCTGCGTAAGACCTTCGTGAAAATTACCTTACATCTCCCCTTGCAGCCGCCCCCCCCCCCCCCCCCCCACCCGCCCTCTGTCTATTGATATATAAATTTTTAACACAATTGAAGATCCACAAATAGATGACGGTTACAATATCTTCACAAATAAACTAAAGAGAACTGAAGAAAGGAAAATCCTAGATTTACAACATTTGTAGATATCGGAAAAGCATTTGACAGTGTTGACTTGAATAAACTGCTTGTAATTCTGAAGGTAGGAGGGATAAACGAAAGACCATCTACAACTTGGACGGAAGACACACGGCACATATCAATGTGTAAGCGTATGACAGTCACGTAATAAATGAGAAGTGCGTGAGATAGCATTGTTATTGAATCTATAAACGTAATCAACAAAAGAAACAAAGGAGACTTCAGTGTAACAAAGGAGACTTCAGTGTTTGCTGATTACATTGTAATACCGTCTAGGATGTCAAAGGAAATGGAATGTCAGTTGAAGGGAATGTGCAGTTTATTGGAAATGATTATAAGTTGAATGTCAACAAAAAGTGAACACAGCTAATTTTGTGTAGTCACATTAAATCAGACAATGTTCAGAGAATTAGACTAGAAAGTGAGAAATTGAAAATAGTAGAAACGTTTTGCTACTTGGGCAGCAAAATAACTCATGATGAACGCAGTAGGAAGAATATAAAATAAAAACTAGTCATGGCAATGAAAACGTTTCTGAAATACAGAAAATTATCAAAGTCCCTTCCGAAATAGAGGCTTTTTCTTACACCGAATATAAAATGAAGTGTTAGAGAGTCTTTGCTGAAGATATTGGTCTAGACTGTAGTCTTGCAATAACGTGAAACGCGAAGGACATGCTGTTCAGAGAAGATGAGAACAGAAGCTTTTAAAATATGGTACTACAGGACAATGCTGAAGTTTAGATGGGTACATCGAATATTCAACGAAGAGGTACTGCATCTAATGGGTGGGAACAAATAGCACAACTTGGTTACAAGTAGGGATCGACTGATTAACTTACTATTAATTTGGCAATAGAGAAAAGCGTGTGTGGGAGATGAGTGCAAGAGCTGTAGAGGTCAACCAGGGTTTGACAATAGCAAGCAGGCGCAAATTGACAGAAATGAAGAGACTTCTACAGCATAGGCCAGGATGGCGAGCATGCGACACTACGAGCGTCTGGTTCACAAAGGTATCAGTGGGAGTGTTGAATGTTTGACTGTGCAGTCTGCAGCCGGTAGTGGCCATTGTGCGGCTGGGCTACAGGGGCCACACCTGTCCCTGGGGTGAGCGGCTGGACGGTGAGAAGCTGAAATCTGTGAGATATTTCCCACGGGTAAAGTGGAGTGTGGGAAATTAGTAGCGTGCCAGCCAAACACGCGAAGGTGGTCCCTTCACTAACTTAGAATAGGGGGGTATAATATTCATTGAAAATGATTAAAATGGCTTACAAAAATGATACAAGAAAACTACATACAGCTTATGAATTGTAGCAGTGAGATTAACTCATTGCAGATTTGAAAGGCATCCCTCTTTCATAAATAATCCACAAATTACAACAGTTACTATGTGGTTTCACTTAGATGCACTGTTGTTACTATGTTATTCCACTGAACATTACAGAAAACTAACACGTTTCGAGGTTAGGAAATGATTCAAATAACTTACTAACGGTTGCCAACAATGACATAAACGTTTCTACATTCTTAATGGAAAGTAAACACAATTACTTGTATAACAGCCTCTGCTTCTCTGGATGTTATGGAAAACTACTGCAGATACACGTCTGGTACATGTTTTATTAGATTCACCAGATCGGTAACAACAAAAGAAATGGAAATCGTGCTTTACTTTAACCTCTATGGATTCATATTAGCGAAGTTGCTCAATTTCAGCGAAAATCTTTTATTAGCAGTAAGTCCGTAATTACAAATTTTGCGGACCTATTTTATTTATTTATGTATTTATTTACACGTCAAGTTCCATAGGACCAAACTGAGAAGTAAATTTCTAAGGTCATGGAACGTGTCAGTACATGAAATTACAAAATAAAAGTAATAACAGATAAAAATAAAATGTTGATGAAACAGAAAAAAGTCAATCCATAAGTTTAAGTAAACGCAATTAACAATACAACAAGATTCAGCTTAATTTTTCAAGGAACTCCTCGACAGAATAGAAAGAGTGACCCATGAAGAAATTCTTTAGTTTCAATATGAAAGCGCTTGGATTACTACTAAGATGTTGGAATTGGAGTGGTAGCAAATTGAAAATGGATGCAGCAGTATACTGCACACCTTTCTGCACAAGAGTTAAGCAAGTCCGATCAAAAAGCAGGTTTGATTTCTGCCGAGTATTAGCTGAGTGAAAGGTGCTTATTTCTTGGGAATAAGCTAATATTGTTAACAGGAAATGACAGTAAGGAATATATATATTGAGAGGCCAACGTCAAAATATCCAGACTCGTGAACAGGGGTCGACAAGAGGTTCGTGAACTTACTACTTACTGCCCGAACCGCCTGTTTCTGAGCCAAGGATATCCTATTAGAATGGGAAGAGTTACCCCAAAATACAATAGCATATGACATAAGCGAATGAAAATAAGCAAAGTAGACTAATTTTCGTGTCGAACGATCACTCACTTCAGATACTGTTCGAATAGTAAAAATGACAGCATTAAGTCTTTGAACAAGATCCTGAACGTGGGCTTTCCACGACAGTTTACTATCTATCTGAACACCAACAAATTTGTACTGTTCAGTTTCACTAATCATATGCCCATTCTGTGAAATTAAAACGTCAGGTTTTGTTGAATTGAGTGCTAGAAACTGTAAAAACTGAGTCTTACTGTGATTTAGCTTTAGATTATCTTCTGGAAGCCATGAACTTAGGTCATGAACTATACTATTTGAAACAGAGCCTATGTTGCACACAACATCTGTTACTACCAAGCATCAGCAAAGAGAAATAATTTAGAGTTGACTTGAATACTCTCTTTCAAATTCTAAAGGTGACAGGGGTAAAATACAGGGAGCCAAAGGCTATTTACAATTTGTACAGAAACCAGATGGCAGTTATAAGAGTAGAGGGACATGAAAGAGAAGCAGTGGTTGGGAAGGGAGTGAGACAGGGTTGTAGCCTCTCCCCAATGTTATTCAATCTGTATATTGAGCAAGCAGTAAAGGAAACAAAAGAAAAATTCGGAGTAGGTATTAAAATCCAGGGAGAAGAAATAAAAACTTTGAGGTTCGCTGATGACATTGTAATTCTGTCAGAGACAGCAGAGGACTTGGAAGAGCAGTTGAACGGAATGGACAGTGTCCTGAAAGGAGGATATAAGATGAACATCAACAAAAGCAAAACAAGGATAATGGAATATAGTCGAATTAAATCAGGTGATGCTGATGGAATTAGATTAGGAAATGAGACACTTAAAGTAGTAAAGGTCTTTTGCTATTTGGGGAGCAAAATAACTGACGATGGTCGAAGTAGAGAGGATATAAAATGTAGACTGCCAATGGCAAGGAAAGCGTTTTTGAAGACGAGCAATTTGAAAACATCGAGTATAGCTTTAAGTGTCAGGAAGTCGTTTCTGAAAGTATTTGCATGGAGTGTAGGCATGTATAGAAACGAAATATGGACGATAAATGGTTTAGACAAGAAGAGAATAGAAGCTTTCGAAATGTGGTGCTACAGAAGAATGCTGCAGATTAGGTGGGAGATCACGTAACTAATGAGCCGGTATTAATAGATTTGGGGAGAAGAGGAGTTTGTGGCACATCTTCACTAGAAGAAGGGATCGGTTGGTAGAACAAGTTCTGAGGCATCAAGGGATCACCAATTTAGTATTGGAGGGAAGCGTGGAAGGTAAAAATCGTAGTGGGAGACCAAGGGATGAGTACACTAAGCAGATTCAGAAGGATGTAGGTTGCAACAGCTACTCAGAGATGAAGAATCTTGAACAGGATAGGATAGCATGGAAAGCTGCATCAAACCAGTCTCTGGACTGAAGAACATAATAACAACAACCTGTAGTACTAGAGGGCATATCATTTATATAAATATGGAACAGGAGTGGCCCCAACACTGATCCTTGGGGCACCCCCACATGACTGTACCCCACTCAGACCCCACATCACAAACATTCTTAACATTGTAATGACGTTTAACTGTCTGTTGCTAAAGTAAGAGGTGAACCAATTGTGAACTAGTCCCCATATTCCGTAATGGTCCTACTTCTTGAGTAATATTTTGTGGTCAACACAATCAAATGCACTAGTTAAATAAAAAAATATGCCTAGCATTCCAAATCTTTTGTTTAACACATCCAGTACCTCACAAAGAAAAGAGAATATAGCATTTTCAGTTGTTAAACGGCTTCTAAAACAGAACTGTACATTTGATAGCAAATGGTGTGATACAAAATAATCAATTATCCTTACATACAAAGCCTTCTCAATAACTTTTGCAAACACTGATGGCATAGAAATAGGTCTAAAATTGTCTACATTATCCTTTTCTCCCTTTTTATAAAGCACTCAGTAGTACTTTAATCGTTCAGGAAAATGACCATTCCTAAAGGAAAAATTACATATATGGCTAAATACAGGACTAACATGTGCAGCACAGTACTTAAATATTCTTTTAGGCTCTCCATCTTATCCATGAAAGTCCTTATTCTTCAGTGATTTAGTTATTGACTCAATCTCTCCTTCGTCTGTATCACAGAAGAGTGTTTCAGACATCAATTTTGGACAGGTATTTGCCAAGAAAGTTATATGATTCCCTGTAGAAACGACATTTTTATTTAATTTACCAGCAATGCTCAAAAATGACTGTTAAATGCTGTACATATATCTGACTTATCAGTAACAGAAATATTTTTACTACAATCTGACTTCATATCGATGAACATGTGCTGCTGACCAGACACTGACATCACGACTGACCATATGGTTTTAATTTTATCCTGTGAATTAGCTATTCTATTTGCATACCACATACTCTCTGCCTTCCTAATAGTATTTTAAGCACCTTACAATACTGTTTGTAATGGGCTACTGTAGCTTGATTGTGACTACTTCTAACATTTTCATATAATTCCTACTTTGTTCTACATGATAACCTTATCCCACTAAGCAGGCCGAAGTGGCCGTGCGGTTAAAGGCGCTGCAGTCTGGAACCGCAAGACCGCTATGGTCGCAGGTTCGAGTCCTGCCTCGGGCATGGATGTTTGTGATGTCCTTAGGTTAGTTCGGTTTAACTAGCTCTAAGTTCTAGGGGACTAATGACCTCAGCAGTTGAGTCCCATAGTGCTCAGAGCCATTTGAACCTTATCCCACTAATCAACCTCCTGGGCTGTCTATTACTGCTGGTACCCCTCTTAGAATGTTCTAATGGAAAGAAACTCTCAAAGACCATGAGAAATGTGTTAAGGAAATCATATTTGTCGTCTATGTTAGTGGCACTATAAACATCCTGCCACGCTTGTTCCTTGACAAGGTTTAAAAAACTCTGTTGCCGTTTCATTAATGTTCCTACATAGTTTGTAATTATATGTGACATTTGTTTGAGTACACAATCCTTTTAGTGTTAAAATTTGTGCATCATAGTCTGAAAGGCCATTCATCCTTTTACTAACAGAATACCCATCTAGTAATGAAGAATGAATAAAAATATTGTTTGTGGTTGTGCTACTGTTTCCTGCACCCTAGTTGGAAAAAACACAGTGTGCATCAGATAATATGAATTTAGGAGATCTACCAACATCCTTTTTCTTGCAGCATTATATACAAAATTTATATTGAAGTCACCACATATGACTAATTTCTGGTACTTCCTACAAAGAGAATCAAGAACCCTCTCTAGCTTGAGCAGAAATGCTCTGAAGTCAGAGTTAGGGGACCTATAAACAATAGCAATTAGAAGTTTAGTTTCACTAAATTCATCTGCCCCAGCGTAACATTTAAATATCTGTTCAGTGCAGTGATGTGATACGTCTACGAACTCAAATGGAGTACTGTTTTTTTATGTACATAGCCACTCCCCCACCCCAAAAGGAACTCCTTGAGGAACAGACAGATAATCTGTATCCTGGTAAAGGAAGCCTCTGAACTGTCAAATTATTTAAGTGGTGCTCTGACATACCAATAATTTCAGAGTTAATATCTATAAGCAGTTAACTAACTTTATCTCTATTCCCTCTTATATTCTGATGAAATATGTTAATTATTCTCTACTTCGAAACGTGACTTCCTCTGAAGGTGAGCCCTTAGTCAGAGGGATTTCCTTTAAGCAGGTATACCTATCAGCTGACTTCAATCTAAAAATGTTGCAGTTCTAACACCAACTACTACAGGAATTTTTCCTTGAGTGAACACGCCACCACCCACTACACTGTCACCTATAAGCTTCGCCAGCCACCCCTTCCCATACCTACTGAGGTACAGGCCATGCCTAGTGTTACCCAATCTACTGATAGACCCAGATGGTACCACTGAAATGTGTCCCATGCTCTCTGCCACCAGCGCCCTCTCCACCCCCCATGATTACGCGCCTAACAGCCGCATTAAGATAAGGCCGATCGACGCTGAAATAGCTGCACGAAATGCACATTAGTGACACCAGTCTGAGTAACTATCTTTACCAGGTCACAACCTCCATCACATTTCCTGTCGATAGGGACACTATCAAGACTGTTCCCTGCTCCACTCACTATCACTACCTGATCTTCCTTCATGAAATTCCTACATAACTCCCCTGTGCTGTCAGTCACCTGAGCCAACCCTACACTAGGCTTTACAATGCTGGTGACCTGGTACTCACTCCCCAACACTTCCTGCAACTGCTGGCCCACACCTCTACCGTGCAAACTACATAGCAGCAAAACCTTCTTCTTTCTGTTAGACTTTGACCTAGGCCTCCTACCTGCTGAGGACTGCTGCATGTTCCCTACATCTACAGGTACAAGAGGCTCCTCTCCACTCAACACTGACAGTTAGTCAAATTTATTGCATATACGCAAAGCATAACTGTCTCAGTACCTCCTCCTCCTCAGCCGGCCGCTGTAGCCGAGCGGTTCTAGGCGCTTCAGTCGGAGCCGCGCTGCTGCTACGGTCGCAGGTTCGAATCCTGTCTCGGGCGTGGATGTGTGTGATGTCCTTAGGTTAGTTAGGTTTAAGTAGCTCTAAGTCTAGGGGACTGATGACCTCAGATGTTTAGTCCCATAGTGCTTAGAGCTATTTGAACCATTTGAACCATTTGAACCTCCTCCTAGCTGTCCTCTTGCCAACTGCCAGTTCCCATTCCCCACCATCCTTCACCCTCCTCAACGTATCTAGTTCCTCCTTTGCGCGTTGTAACTGCACCTGAAGGGCACAGATCTTACGCTCCTGTTCCTCTATCAACTTATGTAGTAGAAATAATTTTGCATTCCCAGGAGAGGATCTCGCTAGAATGCCCACTGGCTTTCCCCCCCCCCCCCCCCCCCTCCAATGATAATACTTTGGACAAATCCCACACCGTAACCCACTACTCACAAACCTACAGCAGAGCCCACCCTACTCACTCATCGTAAAATTTTAGAGTTACTGAATAAAACTATACGTCTACGTTACCTAAGTTCAGTTACACCAATAGAACTATTTGTAGAACTAACAATAGCGGTCTAGAAATTCTCTGTCTACCAAGAAAGCAATTACTTGTATTGATACTACTACACCACAGCTAATACCAATACCAACAAAACTTCACAAAATTACTAGCTAAAACCAAAAATTCAAGCGGCCACTGGAACACTCAACGAAGTTGAAACACTGAATGAAAATTATACTGAAATATTTCGCTAGAAACGGTAAGAAACGTCAGCTGAAAACTAAAGCAAGAAATTTACAAAATGACTTCAACCCACAGACAGCGAACGTTTCCAAAAAGTTTATTAAATCATCATTTCGCCAAAAACAGCACGAAACACTATATTAAATTTAGTAACTATATAACAGTGCACAAATAACTTTGTCAGTACTTAGCTTTATAAGCGCTACAGTTGCAACTGTACGCCGCAAAATGTAAACACACTACTGAGGCGTGTTTATCTGAACTTTCTTTAGTTTTACTTGTGTAATAACATATTAAAATATTTTCATATCTTCGTGAATCACCCTGTATACTACATCATTGAAAACCCGATGCTACCAGACATTAAGACAACAAGTTGCTACTTTAACTGCACAATTCAGTAGAAATTTAGAAATTTGTGATAATGTCTTATGGGACCAAACTGCTGAGGTCATCTGTCCCTAAGCCTACACACTACCTAATCTACCTTAAACTAACTTACGCTATGAACAACACACACACCCATGCCCGAGGGAGGACTCGAACCTCCGACGGGGGGAGCCGCAAGGACCGTGACAAGACGCACAAATCAGTATATACACTCCTGGAAATTGAAATAAGAACACCGTGAATTCATTGTCCCAGGAAGGGGAAACTTTATTGACACATTCCTGGGGTCAGATACATCACATGATCACACTGACAGAACCACAGGCACATAGACACAGGCAACAGAGCATGCAC
This sequence comes from Schistocerca serialis cubense, assembly GCF_023864345.2. Lineage (NCBI taxonomy): Eukaryota > Metazoa > Arthropoda > Insecta > Orthoptera > Acrididae > Schistocerca > Schistocerca serialis. The sequence goes on from NC_064639.1 coordinate 910,843,615, forward strand.
AATGTCGGCACTAGTACAGTGTATATCCACCTTTCGCAGCAATGCAGGCTGCTATTCTCCCATGGAGACGATCGTAGAGATGCTGGATGTAGTCCTGTGGAACGGCTTGCCATGCCATTTCCACCTGGCGCCTCACTTGGACCAGCGTTCGTGCTGGACGTGCAGACCGCGTGAGACGACGCTTCATCCAGTCCCAAACATGCTCAATGGGGGACAGATCCGGAGATCTTGCTGGCCAGGGTAGTTGACTTACACCTTCTAGAGCACATTGGATGGCACGGGATACATGCGGACGTGCATTGTCCTGTTGAAACAGCAAGTTCCCTTGCCGGTCTAGGAATGGTAGAACGATGGGTTCGATGACGGTTTGGATGTACCGTGCACTATTCAGTGTCCCCTCGACGATCACCAGTGGCGTACGGCCAGTGTAGGAGATCGCTCCCCACACCATGATGCCGGGTGTTGGTCCTGTGTGCCTCGGTCGTATGCAGTCCTGATTGTGGCGCTCAGCTGCACGGCGCCAAACACGCATACGACCATCATTGGCACCAAGGCAGAAGCGACTCTAATCGCTGAAGACGACACGTCTCCATTCGTCCCTCCATTCAAGCCTGTCGCAACACCACTGGAGACGGGCTGCACGATGTTGGGGCGTGAGCGGAAGACAGCCTAACGGTGTGCGGGACCGTAGCCCAGCTTCATGGAGACGGTTGCGAATGGTCCTCGCCGATACCCCAGGAGCAACAGTGTCCCTGATTCGCTGGGAAGTGGCGGTGCGGTCCCCTACGGCACTGCGTAGGATCCTACGGTCTTGGCGTGCATCCGTGCGTCGCTGCGGTCCGGTCCCAGGTCGACGGGCACGTGCACCTTCCGCCGACCACTGGCGACAACATCGATGTACTGTGGAGACCTCATGCCCCACGTGTTGAGCAATTCGGTGGTACGTCCACCCGGCCTCCCGCATGCCCACTATACGCCCTCGCTCAAAGTCCGTCAACTGCACATACGGTTCACGTCCACGCTGTCGCGGCATGCTACCAGTGTTAAAGACTGCGATGGAGCTCCGTATGCCACGGCAAACTGGCTGACACTGATGGCGGCGGTGCACAAATGCTGCGCATCTAGCGCCATTCGACGGCCAACTCCGCGGTTCCTGGTGTGTCCGCTGTGCCGTGCGTGTGATCATTGCTTGTACAGCCCTCTCGCAGTGTCCGGAGCAAGTATGGTGGGTCTGACACACCGGTGTCAATGTGTTCTTTTTTCCATTTCCAGGAGTGTAGTTTCTTGAAATAATATAGTCTCTGTTGAAAAACCTTTTATATTTGCAGCAAATGACGCGTTTCCCCCTTTGGGGCATCCCCAAATTTGCCTAGGGGTGAAAAATGACAATAGTGATGCACATACAGATTACAATGAGGAAATGGAGGTAACATAAAAACACAAAATAGGCCAAGTTCCAGGCAGTGTAGCAGTCTCTACATTTAACCATAACTGTGAACTTACGTAAAAATTAATGTGGAAAACCGACATTCGTCTATTAATCTCCATATATGGCATTAAGATAAAATTTTGTGAGGAACCATCGTCCCGTCGTAATGGGATGAATAAAAGCGTTACGGAACCGGGAACAGGGAATACAATGCCAAGTAATTTAGTTACGCAATCGTCTTTTGCAAGGACGTTGATTATCCATCGCCATCTACCTTTAATGTTTTCTACTACGGTCGTATAACGTTGCCTCTACGGCTCTGTGTTTGGGTGGCAGAGGGGTGGTGGAGGGTTGACGTATCCTGTTCATGACCGCATTATCTACTGTTTGTCAGCTGTACGCAACGTGTGTACGCCAGAACACTGTTGGCTCCGTGTTACTTAACATTTCTTAATTTTTCCTTGGTTTATCATGTTCTCCTATCCGCAGACACTGTAGTTTACTTGGCACTGTACTTCCTGTTCCAGGTTCCGTAATGCTTTTATTCATCCAATGACGACAGGATGATGGTTCCTTACAAAATTTTATCATAATGCCATATGTGCCCATTAATGGACGAATGTTAGTTTTTCACATTAATTTAACGTAAGTTCACAGTTATGGATAATTCTATAGACGGTTGCACAACCTGTAACATTATTCTCTTGTGATTTTATATTAAGGCCATTAACCCATTTTAATCTGCATTTGCCTCACTACTGTCATTTTTCACCTCTAGGCCAATCTGATGATGCCCCAAAAGGGCGAAACTCGTCGTTTTCCTGCAAATAAAGAAGATTTTACAACTGAGACTCTCTTATTTCAAGAAATCCATTAACAGCTGCTGTACCAGGTGCCCAGTATGAAATGGAACCAATTCTAGTAAATAGCTATAAGCAAATTAGTTAAACAAACGCAAACCTGTGCCTAAACTACGACTTCTCCCCATGTATACACTGTATCAGATCAATCTGAGTATGTCGGCTCCTTAACCACCCGATTCCTAATTTAAATCAACCATAGTTTGGTGTTCATAATTTGTCCACTGTCAGGATTCAGCACCGGGTGCATCAAGAATTTTATAAAGTTATTTATTATTGTAAAATTTAGATTCAAATGTTCATTATGAGGCCGCAGACTGACCCAGAGCATTGAGCGGTGCTCATGTTGAAAGTAAGTGTATTGAATAGTGCAGTGATCACGTGACCGAGACTTTAAAATTGCTTCGAGAGCACACATAACTCGTCAACTTTTCGTCGGAGTTCCTCAGTCTGGTTTGGGGAGCCAGAGTGTGCTGGGGCTTCGTCCTGTGTAAGTGCCGCTTTGAATATTTTGATGCTCAGTCTGGTTTGGGGAGTCAGAGGGTGCTGGGGCTTCGTGCTGTGTAAGTGCCGCTTTGAATATTTTGATGATAGTGAGCTGAATTCTTAGGAATATTTTGGGACTTTGAATCGCTTGTGACTTAGAAATTTCGTTTTTCTTCCAGCGACTGATTCCTTTATATTCACGTGAACCTTATCGCTATTTAACTGCTTATTAGCTGCTGTTTTGCTGCACATTTTTTTGTTTTAATTGTATTACGACCTTGTTCTACATTAGTTACGATAATCTTGCTGATAATTAACTGTACATTTCCCTGTGAATGCTGTTAAAATTTAGGCTGTCGAATCTTTAAGATTTTGTTAGTTATTCATGAATTAATGCGTGGGTTGATGCATTTGTTTTGCACTTTCTACGCTCTGTAAAAGCTCTTCTGACAATATTTAACTCTTCTTGCTTTAATTGTTTGAATACTGATGAGTTAATTTATTAGTATGACGTGAGGCCATCATTCACACATTGCTGAGTACTTTTTTAAAATACTAAACTTCTGGTTGAAGGTCAAAATATCACGGTGTAGACAATTATTATCCTTGATCTTTTTTGTGTATTTACCTTTCCTTTTACTGATTTATTTACTGTTCATTTCCTGGATTTATTATTTTCCTGATGTCTACACTAGTACAATAGCCTTAGAATTAATTTTATGCTACATTTTGGGCTTAAAGGCAATGGTGTACAAACAATATCTCTGTTGATCCACTGTGGCCGCAGGACAGTGGCTGGTCAAATATTTAACAAGGAAAATCCTCAAACATCTGTGCAATTTGAGAAGTTATTTCATTTTCACAGCCAGTTTCGGCATTTCAGTATGCCATCTTAATAGCCAAAATGCCCCTCGTGTACAGACACTCAAACGTATCGATAGTAGCACATTGGATTAGAGATTAAATTAGATTTACTCTCATTCCAATTGATCCGTAGTGAGGAGGTTCTCCAGGATGTAGAACATATCAGAAAAATAATAATACATGACAAATATTTACAATTGAAACAAATAAGCTAATGTACCTTCCACAGGTCCCAAGTGGAATGATCGTCATTTTTTTTAATGAACAGTATATGAAAGAATCATTTTACAAACACTAATGCACTGAATTTAAAACAAAAAAGTTTTTTTTATTTATGAGGTAATAAACATGTTATAGAACTACTACAATACTTATTTACAATTAACACATTACTGCCTGAAATGGTGCTTACACACACACTTATTTACAATGAACACATTACTGCACTGAAATGGTGCAAAAGTTATAAAATCAGTTTGTTTTACTGAGAAATTCATCAATGGAGTAGAAGGAGTTGCCCACCAATAAATCCTTTAGGGTTCTCTTAAACTGAATTTCATTGGTTGTTAAGCTTTTTATGACTGCTGGCAAGTTATTGAAAATGTGTGTTCCTGAATAATGCACACCTTTTTGTACAAGAGATTGTAAATAGAGTTTTTTTAAGACTCTTCAGCAGTTCTGTGGTGTGCTCCTCCCAGCTGAATTTATTATCAAGCTGTAATCCCAAGAATTTAACACTGTCCACTTCTTCTATCTGCTTGTCATCGATGTTAGACATATACTCGTGGGACATCCCTTACAAGTTCTGAACTGCATCTAGTGTGTTTTTTCAAAGTTTGATGACAAAGAATCGCCTAGGAACCAGTGATTAATGTCCACAAATACTTTATTAGTCGATCTTTCTAAGATTACACTTGATTTGCTATTTATTGCATTGTATGTATCATCGGCAAACAAAACGAACTTGGCATCTGGTAATGTTACTGATGAAAGGTCACTGATATACATAAGAAAAAGTATGGAGCCCTATAATGGAACCTTGTGTGGCCCCACATGTAATTAGTTCTCTGTTGGTTGATGCCTGGTAGCTTAATACATTTCTCTTTCCGAATAACACTCTTTGTTTCATGCCAGAGATATAAGATTTGAACCATTTTGCAGTATTTCCTGTTACTCCATAGTTTTCTAATTTACCTGAAAAGATATTGTGATTTACACAGTCAAATGCCTTTGATGGATCTCAAAATATACCGGTTGCCTGCAACTTTTTGCCTAATGAATTAAGCACATTTTCACTGTAAGTGTAGATAGCCTTCTCAATATCAGAACCCTTTAGGAATCCGAACTGCAACTTTGTCAATATATTATTTGAGATATGGTGGTTATAAAGCCGATTGTACATTGCTTCTTCTGAAATTTTTGAGAATGCTGGCAAAGGTGAAACTGGATGAAAATTTGATGCTATCTCTTTATCTCCCTTCCTAAACAGTGGCTTAACTTCAGCATATTTCAACCATTCAGGAAATATTCCACTGATAAACGACTGGCTACACAGATAGCTTAATATGTTACTTAACCCATAATCACATTCTTTAACTAACTTTGTTGATATTTCATCATACTCACTAGATGTTTTTGATTTTAAAGATTTTATGATGCCCATTATTTCTGCTGGGGTAGTGAGAGTCAAATTCGTATTATGGAAGTAACGTGAAATGTATGGTCTGAGGTATTCCATAACAGCATCTACAGAACCTGACAACCCCATCTTTTCAGTAATAGTTATAAAATGTTTGTTAAAAAGTTCTGCAACACTATACACATCTGTCACCAATGTATCATTTACTCTTAATGCTATTTGTCCCTCTTCACGTCTGTTTCTGAATGTCGTGAATTCTTATTTAAAGTGCTTCCTTCGAAGGCTTGACAACAACCCAAAGTCTTCGAAGGAAGCACTTGAAATAAGATTTCACGACATCCAGAAACTGATGGCTCCAATATGCCAGTATCGATACGTCTGAGTGTTTATACATGAGGTGCATATGGGACCAGAAAATGGCATATTGAATTAGCGAGAATGGTTGTGAAAATAAAATAACTTGCCAAATTGCACTGCTGTTTGGCGATTTTTTTGTTAAACCCCTATTGTTTCCAGCGAGCATTGCTTACAGCAAGCTGTTTGTCTAGTCGTACAAATGTATCTTCTTCTCGAATAAATACAGACATACAGCAGGTTCTCTTAGAAGATAAACTACTCTTCAGACTGAAAAAGACAACAACTACAACATGACGTTTTGTGACGGCATGAGGCGCAGAATTGTTTGACACCCCCTTACAATTCTTTCACGAGATGACAGCCACGAGACGATAACATATCAACCTAAATCGTTTATCTCGCACAGCTCCTTCTTGGTGTATCGATTTTTTTTCTTTCAGTGGACGTACAGGACGTGGCACTAAATCAGTTGATTTGGCGACAGCACTTATGTTCAAATGGCAAATAGCTCTGAGCACTATGGGACTTAACATCTGAGGTCATCAGCCCCGTAGAACAGAGAACTACTTAAACCTAACTAACCTAGGGAGATTACACACATCCATGCCCGAGGCAGGATTCGAACCTGCGACCGTAGCGGTCGCGCGGTTCCAGACTGTAGCACCTAGAACCGCTCGGCCACCCCGACAGGCCCTACTTGTATTCACAAGTGCTTAGTTCTCCAGCATCACACAAAATTCAGGAGCTGAAAACTCGAATTTAGGAAGAAATCCAACGAATTCCTGTGGAAATGCTGCAACAGGTAATCAGCGATATCATCAGAAGATTTGCCGAGTGCGTACAGGGGGATTTTTTTTTTAAATAAAGAATTCTTTTAGTTTTTTACTCTGAAAATTAAACGCTTATATGTTCACCGTGTGTCCTTGTGTATATCAAGTAAATAAAGTTATTCATTCACTCATTGTAATACATTTAAAATAGCCCGATTCGCAGCCAAACCCCGTATTTTAAAGGGCAAGATTTCATCACTCTCTGTAACTAACAATATGTCAACTTTATTTTGAAAATATAGTATTTGTGTAAAATTTTAATTAAATGTACATTCTTGAATATGGCAGCAGTCATAAACTATAGAATTATGGAAATAATATCAACCAGATGCACCTCAAAAATTTATTCAAAACTGAACCTTGGTTTCGACAGATACAAACCTATCTTGCACAGAAGAATAAATAACACCTAACAGTAGTATATATTGCAACCAATATGTGCAGCAAAAAGAAACATCAATATGACATGGAGTGAAAATGTAAAATAAACTTAAGTGTCACATACTGCATGAAAAGAGAAACAATGTCATGCGGCGTAGTCAACAATAAAACGATCCACATAAATGCTTTGGCATACGCATAAGGCTTAGCCAACAGTAAAAAATGATCCATTTAAAATCTAAGGCGGATGTTCATGATACGCACAGACGGACACCTAACAGTACAGAAGGGGCAAACCAGCAGGAAAATTAGTCCAGGTGGAGCTCAAATAACAAGCGGTGGCAACCACAAAAGACACCCAACATGTTAATAAAATTACTTTAAAGTAACATTAAAGAAACAGTAACATAGCGAAAATTATTTAAAAAAAAACAAATAAACCTATACAAATGGTGAACAAAACTACGACACACATTAAAGTAGGATAATGACAGATAGCGCCTTTCAGAAAAGTAACATCTCGAAACAGCGCGGAAACCCGATACAGGTGCTATGTAGATTTAAGAATAGGCCGAAAGCCATCGAAACGTTTCTGTTTTTAAGCTGTAACTGAAATTGTGCTTAAAAATTTGAAATTCCTCTAGCAAGTCCAATTTAAAACCCTACTTTTCCCTGTGCAAAATGACCGTGTCTTCCAGTTTAATAGGCGAGTGTGCGCATTGTATGAGATGCTCGGCATAAGTAGAGCTATGAAAATTACCGGCTCCTTCACCCAATAAATGGTTTTGAATATAACTTTAACTGCTCTTTCTCTCTGCCCTATATAGAAGCAAAGACAATCATTACACCTTGTCTTAAGACGGCAGAATTAGAAAATGGTTCTTCATTATGCTTTAAGATGGGAATTTAATTTTTCCCAAGACTGTTGTTAGCTGAAAACGAAACTTTACAGTCACAGTACGAACTCGGCTTATCTTATATGAAATGTTTCCTAGAAATTGTATGGCAGAAAAATTCCGGGCAAAATAATTCCGTTTCTAATTATCTCCTTTTTCCAGTTTTACTAGTTCGTATTTTCGTATTGTTTCCAGTACGTAATCTGTTAGAGCCTAACATTATTTATCGGTTTTACTGTTAATATTTGGTCTACTAATAGCGGTTTGTAGTCGTTATCACCAGCTGCAATTTTAATCAAACTTATTTCTTCCCGAAGAAATCTCCAGGTATTACAGAGTAACAGAAGCGCGATGAATATTAGAAAGGAAAAAGCCAATTTCTGTGGTTGGGGGGGGGGGGTGAGCCGAATCAACCGGAATAATGTTACAGATAAAGTTTGCTTACGCAATATTCTGAAGACAACTTTATCGTTTTTTAGACCCAAAGTAAGATCAAGGGAATTCAACTCACTATTTTCGTTCTGCAGTTCTTTAGGGAACACTATTTCCTCATGAAACTGATTGAGTTGGATTTCTTTGGTCTAACTTTTTATTGTTTAGGTTCAATTGCAACTTTTTGCTCTATACAGATATCCCTAGTAAATAATCTTGCAATTTCTTTTGGTCTTCTCATACCTTCACTAGACGGTAAACGACAGCGTCATCTCCAAACACCATAATGGTGGTGCTTAGAACGTTTCCTAAATCGTTGTTATAGACTAGTAACACCACAGAACTCCAGCTGTTGCTTACATTTCCCTAGATGACTTTCCGTCAGTTAATATCGAACTGTGACTTTTCCGACAGGACATCACGAATCCAGTCGCACAGCTGAGACGATGCTACATAGGCACATAATGTGATTAGAAGCAACGCTATCAAAAGCTTTCTGCAAATCTTGAAATTCTGAACCAACCTGAGATCCCCTGTTGATAGCACTCATTATTCTGAGTGGGTGAACAGCCATTAGTGTTTCACAACAACAATATTTTTCGAACCTCTACTGGTTATGTGTCAACATATCGTTCTCGCAGAGGTGTTCCACAATGCTCGAACACAGGAAATGTTACACAATCCTGCTACAAGCTGATTCAAAGGTGGGGGTCAAGAATTTTCTTTATTGATTGACTTCTCAAGTTGCTTCGCTACACCGAGGGTACCCACTTCTAAACTGCTCATGTTGGCATCTGTTCTTGATTCGAATCCTGGAATATGTATTACTTCTTCCTGGAATTTCGGATAACCATGTTTAGTAACTCCGCTTCAATGCGCTATAGTCAGAAACATCATCATTGTTTCATGCGATTACAGTATTTATGGTGTCTTACAGCTAACATACTTGACATATGATCACAATCTGTTTGAATATTCTGCCAGGATTCGAGACTGAGTTTGGTTGTGGAAACTATTAAAAGCAACCTTAAAGTTAGTGTAACTGGATGTTTCCTTCAAACTGGCCCCGATCGATTGTGCTCCCGACACATTTGAATGTAAGATGGTGCTCTCTCTCTCTCTCTCTCTCTCTCTCTCATGATTTCAACGTCGACAAGATATTGTAACGTTCTTTATAAATATATGTGTTTGTGTTATCTAAATTTACTGTGCGATGTGTTGTCGAGCAAATAGTGTGCTTAATCAGTTTTACTGTAATCCAAAGAAAAATTAAACCACTTAATCTGGAAAACCAGTATTAATGCCTATAAAGAAATCAATCCCTCTGAAGGTTACTCAGGTTCTTGAGCACCGAGTTCTATGGCTCTGTGCAATAAACTGATAAAATTCCATATGCAAATAAACAATGAAATACATTTCACTTAGCTCTTGAGTCGCAACAGACGTAATCTTGGTATTCTCTTCTCTCCACAGTAGGCATACGAAATATTCAGCCTTGACTCAGTGAAGTGCTTCATACAAATAATGTCAGTAGATTATCTGATAAATGAATAACCTTGAAATTGTTCAGTGATAATTTTGAATATTGCCACAGCGCTGTGCAATGCTGCCCACATTGAAACTGTTACAAACGTTAATACTTTTATGATTGCAGCACATTAATATTTTTCTGACTCTGCCTGAAAAATCATTTGTTTCCAAAAACTTCATTGTATTTTAATAAATATGATGTGGAAGAGAATGAGGTACTGATAAGGAATATGCTAAAACCGAATTCTTTAGTTCCAAACATGTATTCAAAATAAAGTTACTCCTTCACAAAATCTATTATGAAACATTTTACATTAACTTCAAAATCAGTGAACTTCTCAATTGTTCTACAATTCTCACTTACTGACGCAATCAAACACACTTGGATTGTTACATGAGAAAAGTCTAACATCGTTTAACAAAATAGATTCCAATATTTAACTTGTTTGTACCAGGATCGCAAAACACACAAAATATTACAAATCGGGTACACCTAATCACCCTATATATTAAACCTGATGGCAAATACTTGGTTTGTACATTGAAGGGTCAGTACTGTAAAATTAGCAAGATCCTCATTGGGTTGCTGCATACTTAAAACTGAATATACAAAATTTCATTACCTTACAAAAATGTATTATGCTGTGTCCATAGGCCAACAACTAAATTCTCACAGCTAGACACTAGCTTAAAGTCTTACACCCTACCTTTAACAGAGTGCAACAGTAACTATTCCTGCTCTCTGCGCGCCCCTACTTACAATCGATTCTTCCACTCAGGCAACATCTTTGGTTCAGTGGTGTCAAAGATGCAATCTCTTCTATGTGTGATAACCGTTTCACGTCATTTTTCATGAAACATGAAAAAAAATCGGGCTCCACGTTCAAGTGGATTCCTCTCATAACCCTCCAGTGGCGTTTGTTAGATTTGCCATACAGTTTGAATGTGCAATGGACACCAAAAGTAGGGCAAATTTTTACATCAGTATTTACAATACGAACAATAGGTATTACATAATTATCACAATATTACATAATCATCACAATATAATACTAAAGATAGTACAAATCATTGAGCTCTTGAGCAAGCTGGTGCTCTGGTGCATAAGTAGTAAATTTAAAGTCTGCCTGAGTGGCAGAATCGATTGTAAGTAGCGGCGCGCGGAGCGCAGGAATAGTTGCTGTTGCACTCTGTTAAAGGTAGGGTGTAAACCTTAAGCTAGTGGCTGGCTGTGAGAATTTAGTTCAAGAATCATGAAAGAAGGTTGTATACATGGAAAAATCCTGGAGATACTAGAAGGTATCAGATAGATTATATAATGGTAAGACAGAGATTTAGGAACCAGGTTTTAAATTGTAAGACATTTCCAGGGGCAGATGTGGACTCTGACCACAATCTATTGGTTATGAACTGTAGATTAAAACTGAAGAAACTGAAAAGGGTGGGAATTTAAGGAGATGGGACCTCGATAAACTGACTAAACCACAGGTTGTAAAGAGTTTCAGGGAGAGCATAAGGAAGCAATTGACAGGAATGGGGGAAAGAAGTACAGTAGAAGAAGAATGGGTAGCTCTGAGGGATGAAGTAGTGAAGGCAGCAGAGGATCAAGTAGGTAAGAAGACGAGGGTTAGTAGAAATCCTTGGGTAACAGAAGAAATACTGAATTTAATTGAGGAAAGGAGAAAATATAAAAATGCTGTAAATGGAGTAGGCAAAAAGGAATACAAACATCTCAAAAATGAGATCGACAGGAAGTGCAAAATGGCTAAGCAGGCATGGCTAGAGGACAAATGTAAGGATGTAGAGGCTTATCTCTAGGGGTAAGATGGATACTGCCTACAGGAAAATTAAAGAGACCTTTGGAGAAAAGAGAACCACTTGTATGAATACCAAGAGCTGAGATGGAATCCCAGTTCTAAGCAAAGAAGGGAAAGCAGAAAGGTGGAGGGAGTATATAGAGGGTCTATACAAGGGCGATGTACTTGAGGACAATATTATGGAAATGGAAGAGGATGTAGATGAAGATGAAATGGGAGTTGTGTCAGGGTCCTGCACCAGCTCTATTTGTTCAAGGCGGAAGCTTAACCACTCAATGTCATCCGTACACTTTTCTTCACCTTTTTAGATTCGTGTGTCAACAATGGTTTGAAATCAGTTACATCTGCCTGTATTTTGTTCTGTGATTACTTTATTGCGTTAAGCTCGTCTGTAACGGAAGTTATACTAGCGTCAACATGGGTCATAAGACTAGTGAGCAGCTTCTGTTCTACTTCCTGTCGTACTGCTAATGACGGTAATAACTGATTGTTTTCCTCTGTGTGTCTACGGAGAAAGTCTTTGTATCGCTTTTCTGAGGTCTCTGTGTGGACTTTAAGATGAGCATTTAATCGAGTGTCTTGTTGATCTATTCTTCCATCAACTGATTGTATTTCATCTGTAAGCTTTTTATATGTTTCACTACTTCTTTTTCTTTCGCTTACGACACAGTCCCGAAGCGATCGCAGGGTCGGCGTGGTTACAACGGATTTGGCAATGTTAGTGTTAGGGATGGCCGGATGCCCTTCCTGCCGCCACCCCGTACCCCCCCAGGACGGAATCAGTGTTCCCCAACTGTCTGCGTCTAGTGTAAAGCGTGAAATAGTGCGGACGTGTTTCAAATGTCTTCGAAGCGTGTAACAGAGGCGGAACGTGGGGACCAGCCTGGTATTCACCTAGCGGGATGTGGAAAACCGCCTAGAAACCACATCCAGGCTGGCCGGCACAGCGGCCCTCGCCGTTAATCCGCCGGGCGGATTCGATCCGGGGCCGGAGCGCCTACCCGAGTCCAAGAAGCAGCGCGTTAGCGCTCTCGGCTACCCTGGCGGGTTATATATGTTTCACTACGTTGATGTCTTACAGCATTGTCATCTCTCAAAGGTTTGGTGCTTTCTACGCATAGCCTGGCTATGGCTTCAATTTTATCGCAAAGACGTTTCTAACTGGCCTTAATGTCTGTATCTACCTGTTTTAAACGTTTATCAGTCGTTTCTGTGTACAATTTAAGCTCATCACTTATGGTGGAAAATTGTTCATTGAACTGAGTAGTGGTGTCAACTTGTATTTCTCGTATGATGAAAAATTGTTCATCATTTTTATTAAATCGTTCATCGAACTGATCGGTTTTGTTATTCTGTTTAGCCATCATTTCATTGGTCTTATTTAATCGTTCATTGAACTGATTCGTGTTGTCAACTTGTATTTCTCGTCGTAACTGAGTATTCAGGTTAACGATCATTTGCATGAGATTTTGAAGCGTCGCTTCCGTATTCTTTTCAAGTGATGCGTCGGGTGTCACTCGTGTCGTGTTTTGTGGCGTGGAGACATCATCTACAACCATGGACGTCTCGTTTGTTGCATTATCTGCACAATTACCGTTAATAAAATCTGACGGATTTTGCACTATTGTTTCCTTTGACATACTATTGGCAATTTGATTGTGTGAAAAGTAGGGAAATCACTGACCTCATTCGGTAAACAATAAAATTTTGAATTGTGCACATCAGCCATTTGCAGATCAGCGGCGTTCGCAATACCGAAACCTACCGTCTGAACATTAGTCAAATTAGTGGGTGAAATTATAGTGTTAGGAATTTGTTCATTATTTGGAGAAGCGGAACTCGCGTTTTTCCTGGTGTTTTGCAACTGTTGCACCGCAGAGTGGTCACTATCATTCTCAACATTGTTGTCAACAATAGGAAAATCGTCTATTTCGGTAGCTTTAACTGTGAGATTACGCGCCGGAACCTTAACACTTTTGCGAGGCATAGTAAATGAAATACAGGGTGCAAAGTCAAAAATATTGAAAAATGAAATCAATGGAAAACAAGGCAGAGCGTAAGAATGCCGTTGAACAGTGGAAGAAATTTTGTACAAGTTAGTAAATTGCGTTGCGCCAAAAAATCTAGCTACTATTATCGCTACAGAATGGTTGAGAAGACAGGATATATATATCTTGAGTACTTTAAATATCAAAGAATTCCAAAAAGGGAACGACTGCCACAGCTGTCGCCAAGTGTAACGTACTTTATAAATACATTCCGAGATAATACTCCAGGCGGGTGTAAAATCAATGTGCGCAACGGAAAATACAGAATGTGAAAATCAAGATTTGGCCATGTCTGACTAATCCCTGAAGCAGATCTTAGGATCTCTTATTTGTGATATTATTTCCTCCTTCTTGCTCTTTAACATATAAATTACAACCTAAACATAAATGAATGATTAAGGGAAATAGTAACTACTAAATGATAAATTTTGTTTCTGCTTATACATTTATTGTAGATTAAAAGCCCCTTTATATTAAAAATGTTTATATTTCCTAACTAATATTACTGATCAATTGACCAGATCTGTCCCTTTTTATGGCTACGCAATTTAATATAAATAACGCGAGATGACTGGCATCATCTACGTACCAAACACTAGAAGACACTACTTTCAATACAGATTCTTCTGAACGCCAACCAACCATATTTGAGTCTTTTGTGGTCCAGCGCAGAAAGTTTGCGAGGAAATACCCGTTAAATAGTAATTCATAAAATTGTACACTTCTCAGAGTACAAATCCTCAGAAATAACCCAGCTTGCGTAATTTCTGAGGTAACGCTTCCTCGTTCCTCTCTGTGGCGTCCGAGATTTCAGAGTTTCAGAAGTATTATCCAGTTACACTTCCGGCCTTGCTACATCACCGGCCAGCCGACACTCTATTGTGCTTCAGCGCTCAGGTGCTCAGTGGCTAGGGCCACTTCCTCTGTTAAGGAGGACGAACACACCTGTGCGTGCTTGTCCACCCAGGGCCTGAGCTACGCCTGCCGTTTCATTTCCACTGGCGTTCTAAGCTCTACTAGTATAGCCAATCGTTCATTACGCCATTTTCATAATAAAGACACTCCATCATGCAATAAGCGTTAACAACTATTTACAAGGTGCATGTGACAGTGTCAGTCTTCTTTAAATATTCATATATATGATGTACAACCTATCAAACGATACCTAATTCCGGTTGTACATCACGGGAAAGTATGTAGATGAGTGCTTGTAAGGTGCTCAATTATAGTCACCTTTCAATGTGTGTTTGTGTTATCAATATTTACTGTGTGATGTGTTGTCGAGCAAGTGGTGTGCTTAATCAGTTTTACTGTAATCCAAAGAAAAATTAAACTACTTAATGTGGATAACCAGTATGTAATGCCTGTAACGAAATCAATCCCTCTGAAGTTTACTTAGTCTCGTGAGCACCAAGTTATATGGCCCTGTGCAATAAACTGACAAAATTCCCTATACAAATAAACAATGAAATACATTTTCCTTAACTCTTGAGTCGCTACGGATGTAATATTGGTATTCTGTTCTCTCCACAGTAGGCATACAAAATATTCAATCTTGGCTCAGCGAAGAACAATGCCGGCCATAAAAACAGCTTGATACAAATGTCAGTAGATAGGTTGATAAATGAATAACCTTGAAAATGTTCAGTGATAATTTTGGATATTGGCTCATCACTGTGCAGTGCTGGTCCCATTGAAACTGTTACAAACATTAATACATCTATGATTCTAGCACATTAATGTTTTTCTGACTCTGATTGAAAAATCAGTAGTATTATAAAAATTCATTGTATTTAAATAAATACAGTGTGGAAGAGGAAGAGGTACTGATAAGGAATATACTAAGACCGAATTCTTTAGTTCCAAACTTGTATTCAAAATAAAGTTTCTCCTTCACAAAATCTAATATGAAACAATTTACATTAATTTCAAAATCAATGAACTTCTCAACTGTTCTACAATTCTCACTTACCAAACGTAATTAAACACACTTTGATTGTTATATGAGAGATGTCTAAGATCGTTTAACAAAACAGATTCCAAAACTTAACTTGTCTGTATCAGGATTGCAAAAAATACAAAATATTACAAATCGAGTATAGCTAATCAAATACTTGGGTCTTACATTGATGGGTCAGTACTGCAAAATTAGCAAGATACAAAACTGTATTATGCTGCGTCCATAGGCCAACAGCTAAATTCTCACAGCTAGCCACTAGCTTAAAGTCTTACACCCTTCCTTTAACAGAGTGCAACCGCAACTATTCCTGCGCTCCGCGCGCCCCTACTTGCAATCGATTCTGCCACTCAGGCAACATCTTTGGTTCAGTGGTATTAAAGATGCAATCTCTTCTATATGTGATAACGATTTCATGTTATTTTTCATGAAATATGTTAGAAAATCTGGCTCTACGTAGTAGTGGATCCCTCACAATATTAAAACTCGAACTTTGTTTCTCTCTGCATGACTGATGTGGATACTGCGATAACGAATACGAGAGTAGTTCATTGCAGAGGAGTGCATATCTCTAAAAAGTGCGGTCACAGATGTTGGGCAGATTCTAATGATCGATGAAAGAAAGCACTACAAAAACGTTCATGGGAAGACGGAAACACAGCAATATAAATCACGTAGGAGTGTAATAAACAACAATTGTAGGGAAACCAAGGAAAGTGGTTTCAGGGAAAATTGGAAAAAAATGAAATGATTGTCGGATGGACTGACTCAGAGAATAGAAAAGACAAAATAGACTTGTGTGAGATTAAGAAAAGGTGCGGCAACGTTGAGTGCAATGGGAATTCCACTACTAAACGCACAGGAGAGAGGGAATAGACGGAAAAAGTGCAATGAAGATCTCAGTGTGGAGGAAGAACTCTTTATGACGTGATAGAAGAAGAAGGTCAGGTCGATATGGAAGACAGGTGTGCAATATTACATTCAGAATTTAAAAGGGCTATGGAAGACTTGAAATCAAATACGGCCGAAAGGTTAGCTAACATTTCATAGCACTTTCTAAAATCGTTGGGGAAGCAGCAACGAAACGACTATTCAAGTTGGTGTGTAGAATCTACAAGAATGGCGATATACCACGAGACTTTCGGGAAACATCATACACACAATTCCGAAGATTGCAAGAGGCGACAAGGGCGAGAACTATCGCACAATCAGCTCAACAGCCCAAGCATCGAAGCCGCTGACAAGAATAATATACAGAAGAATAGATAAGAAAAATGAGCATCTGTTAGATGACGATCAGTTTGGCTTTAGGAAAGGTAAAGGCACCAGAGAGCCAATTCTGACGTTGCGCTTGACAACGGAAGTAATACAGAAGGAAAATCAAGATACGCTCACAGGATTTGTCGACCTGGACAAAGTGTTTGTCAATGAGAATTGGAGCAAGACGTTCGAGGTTCTGAGATATGTAGCAGTATGTTATAGAGAAACAAGAGGGAACAATAAAACCGAAAGACCAAGAATGAAGTGAACGGATTAAAAAGGCTGTAAGGAATGCAATCTTTCGCACCTGCTCTTCAATGTATACATCGAAGAAGCAATGACGGAAATAAAAGAAGGGTTCAAGAGTGGGATTTAAATTCATGTTGAAAGACTATCAATGTTAATATTAGCTACTTACATTGCTAGCCTCAATGAAGTTGAAGGAGAATTACAGGACCTGTTGAATAGAATGATCAGACTAATCAATATAGAATATGAATTGAGAATAAAACGAAGAAAGACGAAAGTCATGAGAATTAACAGAAATGAGAACAGCGGGAAACTTAATATGAGAAATGGGGATCACGAAGCAGAGGTAGAAGAAGTTAGGGAATTCTGCTGTCTTGGAAGCAAAATAACCCATGGTGGTCGAAGCAAGGAGAACATAAAAAGTAGATTAGAACAGGCAAAGAGGGCATTCCTGGCCAAGAGCAGTCTACCGGTATCAAACATAGGACTTAATTCGAAGAAGAAATTTCTGGAGAGAGTACGTTTGGCGCACAGCATAGTATGGTAGTGAATAATTCACTGTGGGAAAACCGTAACAGAAGTCAAATCGAATCGTTTGAGATGTAGTGCTACAGAAGTGTGTTGAAAACTAGTGAGCTGATAAGGTAAGGAATGAGGAGTTTCTCCGCAGAATCGGCGAGGATAGGATTATGTATGGAAAATACTGACAAGGAGAATGGTCAGCGTGATAGGACATCTGTTGAGACATCAGGTAATAGCTTCCATGGTACTAGACGGATCTGCAAAAAGTAAAAACTGTAGAGGAAGGCTGAGATTGGAATAGATCCAACAAATAATTGAAGTACGAGGAAGCCAAGTGCTGCTATGAGATAGAAAGGTTGGCACAGGAGAGAAATTCGTGGCGGCGAACATAAAACCACTCCACTCTTATGACCCCAAAGAAAAAGATCCATTCGCACGAGACACGGAGAGAACGCTGTTTGTTGCGGCAGTACCGATGACGTCACACCGGCTGCCTAGCTGGGCAGTTGTGACGCAATGAGTCGTAAGGAAGCGACCGCGTCCGTGCGGTGCTGCGTAATCTCTGGCGCCAGCAGGACGGGGAAGGAAAGCCCCGCCGCGCTGTCTGGCCTTGTATTGCGTCACTTCCCAGGAGCTGCTGGCGGAGCTCCAGAGGTCGCCGGGGTTCCCCTGGCCAAGTGGCGCAGTCAGGGTCACGCGCGTCTTGTCTGCGTTGGCACACGCAGCCACCGGTATCTCGTGGGTACCGCTGTAAACAATGACTAATAGAACATCGTTCCTCACTTCTGCCAGGCACGCGTCTAACTCGAAAAGGTCTACACACTGCTTATGAGCATTTTCCGATCCGGAAACATCCTAATATGAATAATACACTGTACACCATCTTAAGCTTACTGCAAACTCATGTTCATTCTTCTTCCTTTTGCCACATAATATTTCAGAAATACACTTTTCAAATCAGGCTCAAACAGCTTTACAATATACACTATGTGATCAAAAGTATTACGCACTCCATATCAGCGACCTCAGTAGTCATCAGACATCTATAGAGAGTAGAATGGGCGCCCCGTGGAACTCACGGACTTCGAACGTGGTCAGGTGATTGGATGTCACTTGTGTCATACCTCTGTACGCAAGATTTCCGCACTCCTAAACACCCCTAGGTCCACTGTTCCCGATGTGATAGTGAAGTGGAAACGTGAAGGGACACGTACAGCACAAAAGCGTAAAGACTGACCTCATCTATTCACTGACAAAGACCGTCGACAGTTAAAGATGGTCGTAATGTGTAATAGCAGACATCTATCCAGACCAACACACAGGAATTCCATACTGCATCAGGATCCACTGCAAGTACTATGACAATTAGGCGGGAGGTGACAAAACTTGAATTTCATGGCCGAGCGGCTGCTCATAAGCCACACATCCCACCGGTAAATGCCAAAAGACGCCTCGCTTGGTGTAAGGAGTGTAATCATTGGGCGATTGAACAGTAGAAAAACGTTGTGTGGAGTGACGAATCACGGTATACAATGAGGCGATCCGATGGCAGAGTGTGGCTATGGCGAATGCCCGGTGAACGTCATCTGCTAGCGTGTGTAGTGCCACCAGTAAAATTCGGAGGAGGTAGTGTTATGGTGTGGTAATGTTTTTCATGGAGAGGGCTTGCAGCCCTTTTTGTTTTGCGTGGCACTATCACAACACAGACCTACATTGATGCTTTAACCACCTTCTTGCTTCCCACTGTTGAAGAACAATTCGGGAATGGTGATTGCATCTTTCAACACTATCAAGCACCTGTTCATAATGCACGGCCTGTGGCGGAGTGGTTACACGACAATAACATCCCTGTAATGGACTGGCCTGCACGGAGTCCTGACCTGAATCCTATAGAAAACCTTTGGGATGTTTTGGAACGTCAACTTCGTGCCAGGAATCACCGACCGACATCGATACCTCACCTCCCTCAGTGCAGCACTCCGTGAAGAATGGGCTGCAATTCCCCAAGAAACCTTCCAGCAGATGATTTGACGTATGCCTGCGAGAGTGGAAGCTGTCATGAAGGCTAAGGGTGGACCAACACCATATTGAATTCCATCTTTACCGATGGAGGGCTCCACGAGCTTGTAAGTCATTTTCAGCCAGGTGTCCGGATACTTTTGGTCATACAGTGTATGTTTCGGCGAAGATAAAATGTTTCTAGTCCTTCTTTGTTCGTTTGGTCTTTGACTGAAACTAATGTTACCAGAATTCATTATTGTTATCGGTAGGCTTCAACAAATGATCACTTGCATAAAAGTTGTAACAATGTTTTACAAGCATTCACACGATGTTCTTTCAACAATGCATTAAGTTGTCTCAATATCTACGAAGTATATATTTCAGCATATTATGTACAATATGTATCACGAAAGAAAATTAAATTCTACAGGAAATTCGCTCTTGTACAAGCTCTTCGGTTTCGCTCGATCTGTTGTAGTAATACACTCTGCTCCGTAATCATCCACTTCATGTTAATTACTATAAAATAAAGTTGTTCCAACAATTCCACAAAAACCCATAAAGAACAATATATACATCCATATACATTCTACATCATCCACAATACAAGAGACCTTTGAGGACTGCAACCACTTCATCTAATAACGACTTCACTAAACATTGCGAAAGGGTCAACACGGCTTCAACAAGCACAGAACAGGTAGATGGAAATAAAGAACGTCCAAGAACATAAAATTAAAAAAATCACCAGATAAACCGCTACCGGCTAGCCCCGCACGGATTTTTGTGAAATGACCTTGATGTGGATGAGGACTTGTCACGGGGAAACGAATCCGAAAGTGTACTGTAATTGTACTGCTTTCAAGACGTAAAGTAAATAGAGAGTATTACCAAAAATATGCGTCGTCATCAAAGCGAGGACGAATGCTTGAAAATTGCGAAAATGGTTCAAATGGCTCTGAGCACTGTGGGACTTAACATCTGAGGTCATCAGTCCCCTAGAACTTAGAACTACTTAAACCTAACTAACCTAAGGACATTACACACATCCGTGCCCGAGGCAGGATTCGAACATGTGACCGTAGCAGTCGCGCGGTTCCAGACTGCATCTCCTAGAACCGCTCGGCCACATCGGCCGGCTGAAAATTGTGAAGATGAACCATAACGAAAAAAATAAAGACGAAGATTAGTTGATAAAGTATTATAGGTAGTACAACAATATTCTGTATATACGCAAAGACGTGGATAGCGACACTTGGCGGGCGTGTTGGCCCACCAAGTACGTCACTGAAACGTTGTTGTTGATGTTGTGGTCTTCAGTCCAGAGACTGGTTTGATGCTGCTCTCCATGCTACTCTATCCTGTGCAAGCTTCTTCATCTCCCAGTACCTACTGCAACCTACATCATTCAGAATCTGTTTTGTGTATTCATCTCTTGGTTTTCCTCTACGATTTTTACCCTCCACGCTGCCCTCCAATACTACATTGCTGATCCCCTGATATGTCCTACCAAGCGATTCCTTCTCCTAGTCAAGTTGTGCCACAAATTTCTCTTCTCACCAATTCTATTCAATACCTCCTCATTAGTTATGTGATCTACCCATCTAATCTTTAGCATTCTTCTGTAGAACCTTATTTCGAAAACTTCTATTCTCTTCTTGTCTAAACTATTTATCGTCCATGTTTCACTTCCATACATGGCTACACTCCATATAAATGCTTTCAGAAACGACTTCCTGACACTTAAATCTATACTCGATGTTAACAAATTTCTCTTCTTCAGAAACGCTTTCCTTACCATTGCCAGTCTACATTTTATATCCTCTCTACTTCGACCATCATCAGTTATTTTGCTCCCCAAATAGCAAAACTCATGTACTGCTTTAAATGTCTCATTTCCTAATCCAACCCCCTCGGCATCACCTGATTTAATTCGACTACATTCCATTATCCCCGTTTTGCGTTTGTTGATATTCACTGAAATAGTAAACCATTATCACTTAGCCTTTGGCCATTGCGGACCAAAGAAACGTATAGAGAAAATGGCAGAAGGTTTGGATTTTAATAACATGTTGGAGACATAACAGATAGGATAAAGACTTGCGATAAGCGTCAGAGGATGAAAGTGTTCAAGTGCACAAATCGCAATCCTATGAAGAGCATAAGACCTGATGATGTACTAGAGTCAGTGTGTACGGACCTTTATGGCCCCCTGCCAAAGACCCAGGTAATTTCCTTTATATATTAGTAGTGCGGGAAGCCTTTTCAATGTTCATCAAGTTATATTCGGTAAGAAATGCAACATACACTCCTGGAAATGGAAAAAAGAACACATTGACACCAGTGTGTCAGACCCACCATACTTGCTCCGGATACTGCGAGAGGGCTGTACAAGCAATGATCACACGCACGGCACAGCGGACGCACCAGGAACCGCGGTGTTGGCCGTCGAATGGCGCTAGCTGCGCAGCATTTGTGCACCGCCGCCGTCAGTGTCAGCCAGTTTGCCGTGGCATACGGAGCTCCATCGCAGTCTTTAACACTGGTAGCATGCCGCGACAGCGTGGACGTGAACCGTATGTGCAGTTGACGGACTTTGAGGGAGGGCGTATAGTGGGCATGCGGGAGGCCGGGTGGACGTACCGCCGAATTGCTCAACACGTGGGGCGTGAGGTCTCCACAGTACATCGATGTTGTCGCCAGTGGTCGGCGGAAGGTGCACGTGCCCGTCGACCTGGGACCGGACCGCAGCGACGCACGGATGCACGCCAAGACCGTAGGATCCTACGCAGTGCCGTAGGGGACCGCACCGCCACTTCCCAGCAAATTAGGGACACTGTTGCTCCTGGGGTATCGGCGAGGACCAATCGCAACCGTCTCCATGAAGCTGGGCTACGGTCCCGCACGCCGTTAGGCCGTCTTCCGCTCACGCCCCAACATCGTGCAGCCCGCCTCCAGTGGTGTCGCGACAGGCGTGAATGGAGGGACGAATGGAGACGTGTCGTCTTCAGCGATGAGAGTCGCTTCTGCCTTGGTGCCAATGATGGTCGTATACGTGTTTGGCGCCGTGCAGGTGAGCGCCACAATCAGGACTGCATACGACCGAGGCACACAGGGCCAACACCCGGCATCATGGTGTGGGGAGCGATCTCCTACACTGGCCGTACACCACTGGTGATCGTCGAGGGGACACTGAATAGTGCACGGTACATCCAAACCGTCATCGAACCCATCGTTCTACCACTCCTAGACCGGCAAGGGAACTTACTGTTCCAACAGGACAATGCACGTCCGCATGTATCCCGTGCCACCCAACGTGCTCTAGAAGGTGTAAGTCAACTACCCTGGCCAGCAAGATCTCCGGATCTGTCCCCGATTGAGCATGTTTGGGACTGGATGAAGCGTCGTCTCACGCGGTCTGCACGTCCAGCACGAACGCTGGTCCAACTGAGGCGCCAGGTGGAAATGGCATGGCAAGCCGTTCCACAGGACTACATCCAGCATCTCTACGATCGTCTCCATGGGAGAATAGCAGCCTGCATTGCTGCGAAAGGTGGATATACACTGTACTAGTGCCGACATTGTGCATGCTCTGTTGCCTGAGTCTATGTGCCTGTGGGTCTGTCAGTGTGATCATGTGATGTATCTGACCCCAGGAATGTGTCAATAAAGTTTCCCCTTCCTGGGACAATGAATTCACGAAGTTCTTATTTCAATTTCCAGGAGTGTATAAAGGTGTTTATAACACACTTGCAGAAAGATTACTATGTGCATGTCGGCAATTCAAAAGCGATATTGTCCCACAATGGAGCACAGTTTACTTCAAAATTATGGAATGAAAGTATGGAAAGCAATGGGGCTGAAATGGCGCATATCTCGGCCTGTTGGCCGGCCAGAAATCCAGTGAAATGATACACGCGTGAGCTGAGGCGACTTTGCCGAACGTATTGTCACCACATTCACAAGAAATATATATATATATATATATATATATATATATATATATATATATATATATATATAAACGATTTTGAGAAGATTATGAATGCTTTGACGCACGAAACTATAGGACTCACTCCGGAGGAAATCCTGTTAGACAATAAGTCGAACAGTTTGGTGGAGCAGATAACTGATTTCATTCCGCGAACTAGTACTGCCGTTGAAGTGAAAAAAGAACGATTACGAGAGGTAATGAAAAAGAAAGCAGAGGCGAGAATACGGCGTCATGACGCGAAAGCGCGGTATGCTGAATTTGAAATTGGCGACCTCGTTAAAGCGAGATTGATAATGAGATTTCAATGTAATGGACCAAATGGTTCAAATGGCTTTAAGCACTTTAGGACTTAACATCTGAAGTCATCAGTCCCCTAGACTTAGACCTAACTAGACTTAAACCTAACTAACCTAAGGACATCACACACATCCATGCCCGAGGCAGGATTCGAACCTGCGACTGTAGCATCAGCGCGGTTCCAGACTGAAGAGCCTAGAACCGCTCGGCCACAGCGGCCAGCTGTAATGGACCATTAAAGACTATCAGTATACTGTAAGTAGCCTGTTTGTATGTTGCCAGCGCTATAGATTGTTCTAACATCGCTGACAGCGCTCTGCGCCATCGGTAAGAGATTCTGTGGTTGGACGGAATAGCGGTTAGCGAGTTGATAGAGAAGTGTATGGACATGATATTCTTAGTGTAGACTCTGTGTTGGTAGGGCATGCATAGTAAAGTGAGATGAAATGATGTGTTTATAAGAAAATACGCAAGGAAATGTATGATGGATGTTTGGTTGACAATGTTTGGGCAGTGGAATTATATAATTTTGGAACTGGATGTCATATTAATAATGTAAAATTTTCTAAATACATTGTTTGCTCTTCAACAAAATCTTTCTTTCGCTAACCATATGCCTCCTAGTAGTTTGAGTCTATAGAGTTAGAATCTTTTTATTTAGCCGGCTGTAGTTGCTACCTGCTGTAATTGCTGTAGTTCGTGTTATGAAGATTTTCTGTGAGGTAAGTCACTTATGGAAAGGTATGGGGTCAGCACTGTTGGGATTCGTGATTTAAATTAGTTTAGGCAATTAACAGAGTTGGCGGAACTGCAGTTTCATATTTCTTCAATTTCATATTTTTTGGAGTAGTATTATTCTTATTATTTCTTGCGATTCAGGGTCATTCTTTTGTGCTAATTATTGGAAGTCATGTTGTCAATGTATTGCAGTCACAATGCGTTGGGCTTGTACTTTGTGGGAAATAAATGAATAGATTAAGTTTGAGTTGTGTTTGTCAGGGAAAATTCTGTAGACCAGGCTTTAATAAAAATAATTAAAGAGGTAGTTTCAGTACCTCGCACTAACGCTTACTGTTTAGCTTTTCCTGGTTTTGGCGAGCTGTTAGGTGTAAGTTAACGTTGTTGATTTGAAATTGTATCATCAAGAACTACTATTTTCAAAATTTATTTCAGATTTATTTCTTGGAGCAGACGGTCATCAATGAATTTGCAAAACGTATAACGGGAAATATAGCTTGCAGAGTAAATGTTCTAAAAGGGACTGACATGAAAGGAAAACCCAGGCCATAACGAAGGTGTAAAAACGTCACTCTGCTGTATGTATCATTTGTAATTTTGTAAATAATATGTTGTCAAAAATTTTTTATAACATGTATTATGTAAGTGAATACCTATGCACTCATATATTGTATAAGTTTCAGCCCTGTGTATGCATGTGAGTATACACAGTGTTGGGTTAATCACTGTGATAGGAATATAAGAACTCCTTGAGATTACTCGGGAGTGAGTTTTCAAAGAATGCGAGGCAGATGGACATCATGGTATGCCACTGCTCAAACATAACGCTGTGGCACACGCAACAACGCCATGTCTGGACTGAGCCGCTGCTGGCTCTTTGAATACTGCGCCGTCCTTTGTAAAAACCCTTGTGAACACGACGTTTTTCTTTTCAGTGCAACCAGTGTAAGGCTTTGATGTATTTGTTATCTTGTTTCTTATACTTTACTTATTCTTTTGTGTACCTTTAACTGTGTTACTTACATCTCCTTGTACAGTACAGTACTGACATAACGCTGTGGCACACGCAACAACGCCATGTCTGGACTGAGCCGCTGCTGGCTCTTTGAATACTGCGCCGTCCTTTGTAAAAACCCTTGTGAACACGACGTTTTTCTTTTCAGTGCAACCAGTGTAAGGCTTTGATGTATTTGTTATCTTGTTTCTTATACTTTACTTATTCTTTTGTGTACCTTTAACTGTGTTACTTACATCTCCTTGTACAGTACTGACATGAATTCTCGTACCGCATAAACCATTTCGAAAGTAATGATTTCTTGAAAGCTGTATTTTTATTGTTTAAAAAATGTTATGGTACACTATGATGTTTTGAGTTATATGACACTGTATTGTCGTGCTAATTAAGAGCTCACACGTAATTATGATAGTTATTTTTAAGCTTAATGAGTGATCATCAAAACGTGTGTACACCAAACTGAATGTATTTACGCATCTGCATTTGCATCTTTATTTCTTCGGACATTCCCTGATTCTGTTTACGCTCAGGAAAAAAACTCATGGAATGTGGGGCGCATGTAACACCGAAAATGCAAATAGAATACGTTATGAACCATCAAAATTTTTCGCCGTTTAATATCCATTGACAACTTGTACTGTAGTGCTAATTCTTAATCTGTAAGCTTTATTACAGAAACTACACTCCTGGAAATTGAAATAAGAACACCGTGAATTCATTGTCCCAGGAAGGGGAAACTTTATTGACACACTCCTGGGGTCAGATACATCACATGATCACACTGACAGAACCACAAGCACATAGACACAGGCAACAGAGCATGCACAATGTCGGCACTAGTACAGTGTATATCCACCTTTCGCAGCAATGCAGGCTGCTATTCTCCCATGGAGACGATCGTAGAGATGCTGGATGTAGTCCTCTGGAACGGCTTGCCATGCCATTTCCACCTGGCGCCTCAGTTGGACCAGCGTTCGTGCTGGACGTGCAGACCGCGTGAGACGACACTTCATCCAGTCCCAAACATGCTCAATCGGGGACAGATCCGGAGATCTTGCTGGCCAGGGTAGTTGACTTCTAGAGCACGTTGGGTGGCACGGGATACATGCGGACGTGCATTGTCCTGTTGGAACAGCAAGTTCCCTTGTGGTCTAGGAATGGTAGAACGATGAGTTCGATGACGGTTTGGATGTACCGTGCACTATTCAGTGTCCCCTCGACGATCACCAGTGGTGTACGGCCAGTGTAGGAGATCGCTCCCCACACCATGATGCCGGGTGTTGGCCCTGTGTGCCTCGGTCGTATGCAGTCCTGATTGTGGCGCTCACCTGCACGGCGCCAAACACGCATACGACCATCATTGGCACCAAGGCAGAAGCGACTCTCATCGCTGAAGACGACACGTCTCCATTCGTCCCTCCATTCACGCGTGTCGCGACACCACTGGAGGCGGGCTGCACGATGTTGGGGCGTGAGCGGAAGACGGCCTAACGGTGTGCGGGACCGCAGCCCAGCTTCATGGAGACGGTTACGAATGGTCCTCGCCGATACCCCAGGAGCAACAGTGTCCCTAATTTGCTGGGAAGTGGCGGTGCGGTCCCCTACGGCACTGCGTAGGATCCTACGGTCTTGGCGTGCATCCGTGCGTCGCTGCGGTCCGGTCCCAGGTCGACGGGCACGTGCACCTTCCGCCGACCACTGGCGACAACATCGATGTACTGTGGAGACCTCACGCCCCACGAGTTGAGCAATTCGGCGGTACGTCCACCCGGCCTCCCGCATGCCCACTATACGCCCTCGCTCAAAGTCCGTCAACTGCACATACGGTTCACGTCCACGCTGTCGCGGCATGCTACCAGTGTTAAAGACTGCGATGGAGCTCCGTATGCCACGGCAAACTGGCTGACACTGACGGCGGCGGTGCACAAATGCTGCGCAGCTAGCGCCATTCGACGGCCAACACCGCGGTTCCTGGTGTGTCCGCTGTGCCGTGCGTGTGATCATTGCTTGTACAGCCCTCTCGCAGTGTCCGGAGCAAGTATGGTGGGTCTGACACACCGGTGTCAATGTGTTCTTTTTTCCATTTCCAGGAGTGTATATTTAATACGTAATGGATGTCTAGTGTATTTATTTCTGTATGTATATAATAAATTATAATTATAATGTAAATATTGTAAATAGCTGGGTAATAGCCAAAGGAACTGTATTTAAGTGTATCAGTAACAACGACGAAATGGTGGTGGGTATGGCGCTGAATGTGTTTGCGTATAGAGAGTCTCTGACGCGCTGCGAGGAGACAAGAAGCAGAGTAGTTTGAGTGATGAAGGAGTGCTGAAGTGTTTGGCGCCCCGCAGACGCGGTGTGCAGATATTATAGCGCCTGTGTAGGCGCACCTACTTTGTAAACTCTCGAGTATTGAGAGCGCGCGGTCTAAGTGGACAGGCGGAGGAAGCTGCAGTTCTAACTACTGCCTGTCTCATAATTATCAGTGGCTCTGGAAACGACTCGTGGTTCCCAACGAGCAGCAACAGTAGCTGTTCAGCATTGTCATCGACTAAATTCTCTGTCGTCTGTACAGCTACATCGTTGACTGTTAACTGACAAAGTATATCTAATATTGTACAGGCATTGCACAGTGGCATTTCCTTCACAAAGCGGAATAACTGACTTTCTTGAATGACAAACTGCAATAATTAAAACTGGTTGGGTACCTGTGTTTGGCCGGTTTCGGTCTAAATTTTTTTGTCTCAGTAACTTTTCATTCTTGTATTCCATTATAGATGCTTAAATAATTTGCAATTTTAAGTATTTACTTCACTCAAAGTAGAGTAAAATTTCACTGGCAAAACTAATAACTAAAGACACAGTACAAATTAAAAGCGCACAATTTCTTATATTCTGTACTTTTTAGTGACTTTTGCTGGCTTTGTTCGTATGTTATTGTTATTATGTTAAAAATAAATCAGTTGCTCATTCGCTTAAAATAAATTCAATCCAATCTTTCAATAATTAAAAGTAAATTGCTTTCCTTTTTCCAAATTTTACATTACGCAACGGTGACGTTATGGAAAGTAATTTTTTTTTTACGTAGCAAAAGTTTCAGTTACAGCCACTCATTTATTTAACCAGCAGCTTCGTTTAAATTTAATTTCAACATTTAGCATTTCAGAATAAGCAACTGCAAACTCAGTGCTTTCTGCTTCATTTGTATTTTTGTGGACTATTGTGTTGAGGAAAATCGTGACAATCTTCTGTTGCCATGCCAGTGATGTGGTTCGTGAGTAGTTGCACTCTATTCCAGCATTTCAAAATTGTCAGTATTTAGAGTAGAATTAGAATAGATTCTGCCTTCAGAGGGGTCTGTTGTACACTTTCTTCCTATTACCCGGCATTATTTTCCTTCGATGGCGATAGCCTTACTCACTGCAAGATGTCATTAGCTCTCCGCGATCACGGCCATTTATATCGCAATCCCATAGGCCTATTAGGAAGGGGGAGGTTGCACCAGCACAAACTCCGGACTTGTCTCTAGTCGTTCCTGTGGAAGATGATGGGACGAAAAGAGACTCGTGCGACTCGGTTGAACCAACTCTTACGTGAACAGGCCGAGCACGCGAGAACAGTATTCGCCATCTGTAAGATCGACTTAAATTCCGGAGTCAGTGCCTGCATTGCTGCCTGTGGAGGCTACAGCATGCATTAATATGCGTGTTTCAGCAAGGGTCGATGAGTGGTATCCTTGTGTTATTGATCTGTAAATATAGATATGTGCCGTTTGTTCTTTCGGACACGCTCTAATGAAGAGACACCACATATATATACATGGATCTATGTGAAGCATTCATTGCAAGCAATATTCCACCTCACAAAGTTACAAACGCTATCCTCAAAGGCTTCTTGCGCAAATATTGCTTAAATAAAAATATACCACATGAATCAACACTGCGTAAAAATTACATACAGACAATTTACGTAGATGTTCTGGAAGAAATCCGCAATGAACTCAAGGACAGCATTATCTGGATTTCAGTTGACGAAACTACAGACACTTGTGGCCGTTACAGCGCAAATTTGATTGTTGTTTTTTTAAAAGAAGAGCCTTCTTCTTCCTATTTAGCGGCCTGCAAAGAACTTGAAACAGTAAATCATTCTACAATCGCCAGATTTGTGAATGAGGGCATTAGAAAAATATTTGCAGAATCTTCTGCAGATGAAAAGGTGTTTGTGTTGATTTCAGGTTCTGCTCCCTATATGATCAAAGCAGGAAAAGCCCTCCGAGTATTTTACCCCAATTTTATTCATGTGACATGCTTTGCTCATGGAGCACATCGCCTTGCTAAAGAAGTATGTTCCACGTTTGTGAACGAAAATAAACTGATTTCATCCACAAAGAAAGTGTTTCTAAACGCTCCTGCTCGCATCAAGACCTACAAAGAAAAACTACCACATGTGCCTTTACCTCCAGAACCAGTGGTAACTCGTTGGGGTACGTGGGTCGAAGCTGTGTTGTTCTACAGTGAACATTTCGAGGCCATTAGAGGGGTAGTAAACGACTTCGGTTGTGCATAGGCTTTGGCATTTTGCCAATGCAAGGAAGCTTTGAATGATTCCGGTAGTAAAAAAGACATTGCTGTGATTAGCGATTAGCACTCATTTTTCCCATATACCGGCAAGTATTAAAATGCTTGAAACTCAAGGTTTGGCGTTGAATGAATCTATTCAGTTAATGAATAAAATTATTCTAGTGAACTCCTACTTCCCAGAGGTATTCCCAAGAAAACTTACAGAAAAAAATTTAAAAACATTTTCAACAATAACCCAGGCTTTGAACCCTTGTGTCAAACTGACAGTTTTGCTAAAGGAATGGGTGAACTTTTACCAGAAACAGTAAGTACCAACATAGCATCCAAATTCAAGTACTGCCCAGTTAACTCACTTGATGTAGAAGGGTCCTTTTCCGCTTATAAAAATGTTTTGAGTGATCAAAGACACAATCTTACTACTGAACATTTGGAATAGTATTTCGTCGTTTCTGTTTACAATAGTAGAAAAATGTAAAATAAATTGTAAATGTTGCTTTGGTCCAATAGTATTAATTAAAAGTTAATGCTGCTCAAAAAATTCATGATTACATGTTGTTTTTTAAATAAAATATTACGGAGATTATGAGGGTGATCCTCTGCGTGCGATATATCTCGTAGTTGGCCCTGTCCATATCGGTTGTTTTGTTGCGACTCAGTCACATCGCATCCCGTTGTTACCGACAACAATGGGAAAGAAGGAACAATTCTTGAAACACGGTATGCGTCCTCATTTTGCAAATTTTTAGAAAATAATCCCAGAAAGCCACCTTCCCTAACCTCTAACAGAAAGTATGAGAGGTGGCAGAAGCCCCCTCTCATATTTCTATCTTACTCTGAGTAATTCGATTTTCCTCTCTAATTGCATGCGGTGAAAAGTTGCTATTCCTTCACATGCGGATTTCCCACACAGTGTCTCAGGTCACCCGGGTGGTCCGGTGACAGGCGGGCATTGCTGATCTTGAAAGGGTTAAGCCGACGGGTGTGAGGGAGTCGAGTGAATGCTTTCCAGACGCCGACATTGGCATAATAGCGGCGGAGACATGCCCGCAAGGGCCTGAAGGAGCAGCTGGGCTAGAGGTTCCGTTACTTCGCAGAAATTTAGCGAAAACACTTTCTGGCGGGCTACCAGTGAGGCGTGGGAATGACTTGTGTACCCAGGCAGTCTTGGCGGGCAAATTCCCTCGTTTTCTGCAAAATCGTAACTGTGATTGGCTTGTTCAGGGCATAGCTCCGTGACGTAGCAAAATCGGCGCAGAAATTGGCGCCAAGAATCTCCATTGGTGGAATGGTAGTGCTTCGGCAATAGAGTGGAATTTTCCGCCGGTTTTCGAGCTGCTGATTGGAACGTTTAACCGCAGCCACTGTCGTGGGGGCGGGAATGTTTTGTGTTCGGTTTTGTACGGGTTCTCTTGTAGTAGTCGGCTCTCGCCTTTGGGTCGGAGTAGGTTACAAGTCTGAGCTCTCGCTGCTCCGACAGCCTGCCTTCCGTTGGCTGTCTAATATACTTTTATTTGATTGTAACTGTTTAACGAAGTTGCTGAAGTTTCGACTTCAACGTAACTTTCCGAGTACAGTTGGCAATTGAGCGTTCTGTGTACAAGCGGCCTATGTTGTCTGTCTTGGGCAGTTTTGGCTAAAGTTGACTGTATCGGAGTTACTGTGTGACTGTACCGTCAGTGATTGTGTGGCGAGCCTTCTTCGTCTCCCTCAGAGGCGCATTTGTATTGATAGGAAGTCTTTAGTCTGGAACAACCAGATCAGGACAATTTGTTTCGGGCTATACTCATGACATTATCATCACCACGACGGGACGTCGAAGCAATCAGCCATCACTTCCGGTACGCCAGATCATGTCTTTGCAGTTAAGATGACAGCTTGGTAATGTATGTCCGCAGCACCGGCAGACTAGAGAATCTGCACTGTGATAATCAGACCTCAGCAGAGCGCGCCTGTTCGTCTTTTCTAACTTTGTTCTGTCTTGGGTGTTCATTGTCTGAGTTATCACTACCGTAGCAGCAATTAATGTTGAGTTGGCTGGGTGTTTCTCTTAAGATTTGAGTTGCAAGGAATTGGCTCCACATACCACTTCGTCGTAAATGTCACAATCTAGTTTATGGACAACTTTATTTGAGTATCCAATTTGATCCATTTTGATGTATTGTAAATGTTTCATGTGGTTTGTTGATGATTTTGAGTTTAGTCATAATAAATCAAATTGTGATTTTGGACAGAACTTTCATTCTGTTAATCGGTAGAGCAACCCTTACATTTCTCACTACGTTACTGAAACTTTCATTTATTTAATTAATGTCTATCAAATTAAATTAATGCAGGTACCAAACTCTTTTCTACTCCACTTGCAGGGTCGATTACAGTCAGTTCGCGTTTCTTCTTAATCCATGTGCAACAGCAAACGTAGGAGTTAGAAAAGGGTGGGGGGGCTTAGAGCATCATTTCCATATGAAGATTCGAGAAGAATGTAGCGTTAAATACACTGCTAGCCCCGGCACCTCGCAAGTATTCAGCGTTCTAAATGTACCGATTTTTCGCGTTTTGAGATATAATGCACGCAGGAACTACAATTTTTTATTATTATTATTTGACCTTGCATATTTTGGCACTTTTCATGCATTTTTATGCATAGTTGCATGTATATTTTTAGGTTTCTATGGAAATGGAAGCGCTATTGGCAAGGGATTTCAGATCGATTCCGTATTTCTGGGTTTCCGGAAGGCTTTTGACACTGTACCATTCAAGCGCTTCGTAGTGAAATTGCGTGCTTATGGAATATCGTCTCAGTTATGTGACTGTATCTGTGATTTCCTGTCAGAGAGGTCAGAGTTTGTAATAATTGCCGGAAAGCCATCGAGTAAAACAGAAGTGATTTCTAGCGTTCCCCAAGGTAGTGTTATAGGCCCTTTGCTGTTTCTTATATATATAAACGATTTGGGAGACAATCTGAGCAGCCGTCTTTGGTTGTTTGCAGGTGATGCTGTCGTTTATCGACTAATAAAGTCATCAGAAGATCGAAACAAACTGCAAAACGATTTAGAAGAAATATAGGAATGGTGCGAAAAGTGGCAGTTTACTCTAAATAACGAAAAGTGTGACGTCATCCACATGATTGCTAAAAGGAAACTTCGGTTACACGATAAATCAGTCTAATCTAAAAGCCGTAAATTCAACTAAATACCTAAGTTATGCAATTCCAAACAACTTAAATTGGAAGGAACACATGGAAAATGTTGTGGGGAAGGCAGGACACTTGGAAATGTACAGACCTACTAAGGAGACTGCCTACACTACGCTTGTCCGTCCTCTTTTAGAATACTGCTGCACGGTGTGGGATCATTACCAGATAGGATTGACGGAGTACATCGAAAAAGTTCAAAGAAAGGCAGCACGTTTTGTATTATCGCGAAATATGGGAGAGAGTGTCACAGAAATGGTACAGGATTTGGGCAGTAAATCATTAAAAGAAAGGTGGTTCGATGAACCCTCTGCCATGCACTTAAATGTGATTTGCAGAGTATCCATGTAGATGTAGATCGTATGGCACTGATGCATATAATCC
Organism: Schistocerca serialis cubense; assembly: GCF_023864345.2. Taxonomy (NCBI): domain Eukaryota; kingdom Metazoa; phylum Arthropoda; class Insecta; order Orthoptera; family Acrididae; genus Schistocerca; species Schistocerca serialis. The sequence continues at coordinate 910,877,374 of NC_064639.1, forward strand.
GGTGTCTACTAATTATAATCACATAATAGCTACGGTATCTACAATATGTCGGACGACGCACACTACAGTAAATTGCAGGCACGCTTGGATTCAGTGCTTGAAGACCAGAATGTTGTTTCCATGACACCACTTCATCACATCGGGCTCGGTAAAGGCTACGTGAAAAATGCCAAACCAAGAAGACGCACCAGTGTTTTGTCCGACTGCAGCAATATGTTATCTCTTTCAGAGATAATCGAGAAGTTATCCGTAGTTTCAGAGTGATGGCTGATAACGTTGATGAATAACTGCGAAAACATTGTCGCTACGTGGCCACACTAGCAGGTATTTGGATGTCATTTGCTTCGAACTCATAACTTACAGGTGAAGAATCGAGCAACAGTAGCTGCTGCCTGTCCTCCAATAACTTTAGTTGCCTTCGTGGACGCAACGGCGCTGCTGCAGCCGGCTCGTGCAGGAAAACGCGGTGCGCCGTCAGCTCGTTACAAGACAGCTGCCGATCGCCAGCCGAGCGCCAGTACGCGCCCGCCGCCCACCATGATAGCTAGACCGCGCGCCTGCTGTCTGCTGCTGCCGCTGATGCTGTTGCCGGGTTTCGCCGTAGCGACGCCTGCTTCCGACGTGCAACTGGACGATCTGGTGGTCGAGACGCGCTTAGGGAAACTGCGCGGGTCAGTCATCACGTCGCGGAAAGGACGGCCCATCTACTCTTTCAGAGGGGTCCGCTTCGCTAAACCTCCTATCGGCAATCTCCGTTTTCAGGTAGGATAAACGCTTCTCTGTCGCCGAAACGTAAACACAGGTAGCTCAATAATCTCTGAATAGTGCTCTCTAAATCGTTTACTGATTTTTGTTTTTTAGGGTTCTGTACCTTTACAGGATCGCTTTGTTGTCCATCTGCCTGTTCGACTTAAAATGTTTTTTTTCATGAGCGAGTAAACTTATCAAGTTCAAATTTATTTCATACACTGAAATCTATGATCCCTTGGCGGTGTAGAAAATTGAAGCTTCTAAATCAATTCAATCAATGTTTTAATACTCGCAAACTCCCACACCAAAACCTATTGGATACTTCCTGTTGACCTAGAATCACAAAATCTGGCAAAAAGGAAGGTTTCAGAAGGTTTCACAGTACAACCAAAGGAATAAATCCTTAAACTGTAAATTTGTAATTATATCAGACGAAAACAAATTATTTTGTCATTTTTTTATCCAACGTCATATTTGACATTATAACCTGTCAGTAATTCTGCTTTCAGGCAGGCTGGATCGCAATGGTAAAACTCAGACAAGCAAAGAATGACATTATTGCTCATATAACGTAATTCGGAATTTATCTGCCGTCAGACAGTCAGGAGCGATTACTGCACGTACATATGGCGTTTCAAGCTGTGAAACATTTGTAGACTAGTCTGCGAATATTTGTTTCCCATACAAATTGAAACGCCATATCTATGCGTAATAATCGGTCCTGGGTACCTGATGATGGATAAATCATTAAACGCCTTATATGAGCAATAAAATGATTCCTTACCTGATGTTTGTCTTTTAGCACTGCGACCCAATCAACCTGAAAGCAGATCTGCTGATTGTTGTAATACAGGTCGCCTGCTTCCTGCATGACTTTATGTAAGATTTATATCATTGAAATTAAAAGATTCTCGATAATCTTGGAATCCCTGGGACCGATATCTTGCCAGTATTAATCTCGATACTGGCATAAACGGTTGAGATTCTCGATTCCCAGAATGGATACCTACATAAGTAATTAATTTTGTACGAGACCGTCACTGCGCCAGTTCTACTCGGACCTGGCGATTTTTTTCTTTATATATATTATTTCTACATCTGCATCTACATGGATACTCTGAAAATTACATTTAAGTGCCTGGCAGAGGGTTCATCGAACCACCTTCAGAATTCTCTATTATTCCAATCTCGTATAGCGCGCGCAAAGAATGAACCCCTATATCTTTCCGTACGAGCTCTGATTTTCCATATTTTATCTTGGTGATTGTTCCTCCCTATGTAAGTCGGTGTCAACAAAATATTTTCGCCTTCGGAGGAGAAAGTTGGTGAATGGAATATTTCGTGAGCAGACTCCGCCGCAACGAGAAACGCCTTTCTTTCAATGGTGTCCATCCCAAATCCTGTATCATTTCTGTGACACTCTCATATTTCGCGATAATACAAAACGTGCTGCCTTTCTTTCGTGTGACATGTTTCGGCTGCTGCCATCATGGAACCCAAATTCAGAACGAAGTTTACTCACCCCTGTCAGTGTAAATACTATGCTTACCAGCGCATCAACATTGAGATCATGGGCGTCCGCAGAATTTTTTCCTTGGGTTGGCTAAGGCTCCAAAAATGCCATTTCTGATAAAAATGAGCTGGTCGGTTTCGAGACATCTCATGCTGTAACAACTAAATTTTATAAGCGGCACCAAAAACTTATTATGTCCCAGAGAATTCATGGTTATCCATTCGATGTAAGAATAAAAATTCTGTTCAATAGATTGGACGGAGGGAGGGGAGGGGGGGGAGGCGGGGAGATGGCGCAAGTGCCCCGTCTTGCCCCATACCCCCTTGCAGACGCATATGGTTGAGACTGAACTTTGCTCCAAGCTCTAGGTGTGCATCTGATGAGGGCAGCGGGGAAAACGAGTTACCTTTAGTAATGAAATAATATAATAAATAAAAAGTACCAAGCAATCTAGATAACGTTATGCGTTAAGATCATAATGATCGGACACATCTTCAGTAACATATAAATAAGACTCTAATAGGTACACGTATATCTGTATTTTTCAGATTCCCATCAGCTGAATAAAAGTTTATGTGTATATATAGTTGTACCAGAGAACCGTGGGGTAATTCATTTTTCTTAAATTATTGCTTTGTTGCTCGAACAGTCCACGGGTATACTGCCGGTCCATAGTGACCAATGGGCACAATATTTCGGCCGTCAGACATGTCGCCATCGTCAGGTGCGCTGACAAACTGAGCTCCTGAGAGCGGGCGGCCGTCTTAAATCCCCTCCCCCTGCGAGGCGTTCTCTCCGCGGTCTGCGCCCGCGGCCGCGCGTCGGCGGTCGCTGAGACGCCAGCGTCGGCTCCTGTGGTGGCGTCGGTGTAGTTGCTTTTGTGTTAGCAGAAGAGCCAACACCGTCTTACGAGTGGAGGCCGAACTGCACGCGTTTTAGCTCACGCAGGCTGGCGTGAGGAGGGAAGAACTATACTGACGTGATGTCTGGAACATGACAAGGAATGAGAATTCAGAAAGCGGACGTAATTAGTTTGATACTTAACTTTAATCCATTAATGATGAACGTCGCTCTTGACGGTACATGATTCACAATATTATCTGTTCAGAATTCATTCTTGACGATATTACTTATAGTAACTGAATATGGCGCCTTGCTAGGTCGTAGCAAATGACGTAGCTGAAAGCTATGCTAAACTGGCGTCTCTGCAAATGGGAGCGTATGTAGACAGTGAACCATCGCTAGCAAAGTCGGCTGTACAACTGGGGCGAGTGCTAGGGAGTCTCTCTAGACTAGACCTGCCGTGTGGCGGCGCTCGGTCTGCAATCACTGATAGTGGCGACACGCGGGTCCGACGTATACTAACGGACCGCGGCCGATTTAAAGGCTACCACCTATCAAGTGTGGTGTCTGGCGGTGACACCACAGTAGCCTTCTTTAGACATGTAATATCCAGATGTTATTAAAGCAGAAATTGTCTTTTTAATAGAAGTTTGCACTCAATTTTGGCATCTAAGTTTAAGAATACACGAATCAGGCAGTGATGTCTCACATTAAATTTGTAAACCATAAAACTCATCCCTCTCAGCAATGTTGTGCGACCTGTCACCGAGGCGAAAATAAGACATATGATGACCCTTCTCCCGTACATCCCTTCGGTGCACTATACTTTCTTCAACCAACTGACAACTACAAGTACGGCTCAGGAAACTGGACCTGGACATATTGACCCTTTGGCAGAGGAAGATGATGTGAATGTTGAAATCTAGTAAACAGACATGATCCATTAATAAAGCCTCTTGAAACATCAGCATGACAAGAATTACATTTTAAGACATTTCGACGTTCAGAAACAACAAATTATTTGTAATCTGTGTATGAACGGACTGCTGAACTATTAGACAGACTTAGTAGGTAGCATTCTAGCAATTAACAATAATCATGCAATTATTTTAACTCAGTTTATGAGAGAAAAGTGTACAATGGGAGCAACACGCGCAGACTCACATTTACTGTATCACATTACGTTTATGTTTTATAAATAAATTGCAGTTATGGAGATTAAAAGACAGGGCATTCCTTCACAGGTATTTAACTTCAACAAAACGTTCATAAGAAGAGTGGTATGCTATAAGTAAATTTCTGAGAGGAAAATTGGTACTCCAACTTTTACGGACTATAAAAAGGAAGTGGGGAAACTGAGTAATACCGCTTTGGCTCTCAGCGGCTTGTATGTAAATAACATCGAACATTGAATAGCAAATTTGTTTTACATTCATAAGGAAATTCAAGAATGTATTAAAAACGCTAAGATGAAAAAAAAGTATTAGCGTATAGCTGGACGCAAACTTACTTCGTTCAGCTCTGCAATCCACTTCCTTAGTCAATACGCTACACAGAAAGCATCCAAGTTTTAACTTCATTTCTGTTCATTTTAGTATCTCGTGAAGGCTCTTGCCACCGATATGTTATCAATTGACATTTAATTGTAAGATATCGTATCAGAAGTAAAGTGTTTGTTATGGATCTTCAATGCACCGAGGCCATGAAACGGGATACTCCAGTTTACAACACAAAACAGCGAAATATGACGAAATTAATATGGCATCTATCGTATCCAGTAAGCGGAGGGTGTTACTACATTTTCCGTTGTTTCCAGAGTGAGCGGTGGGTCATCAACAACAGCCTTAGCTGCAACGATTAGATAGAAAGTAAATTTTTATTACGAGTGGTTGTAACAGGAGAGTTGTGTGCATATATATATATATATATATATATATATATATATATATATATATATATATATATATATATATATATTCCTGGAAATGAAAAAAAGAACACATTGACGCCGGTGTGTCAGACCCACCATACTTGCTCCGGACACTGCGAGAGGGCTGTACAAGCAATGATCACACGCACGGCACAGCGGACACACCAGGAACCGCGGTGTTGGCCGTCGAATGGCGTTGGCCGTCGAATGGCGCTAGCTGCGCAGCATTTGTGCACCGCCGCCGTCAGTGTCAGCCAGTTTGCCGTGGCATACGGAACTCCATCGCAGTCTTTAACACTGGTAGCATGCCGCGACAGCGTGGACGTGAACCGTATGTGCAGTTGACGGACTTTGAGCGAGGGCGTATAGTGGGCATGCGGGAGGCCGGGTGGACGTACCGCCGAATTGCTGAACACGTGGGGCGTGAGGTCTCCACAGTACATCGATGTTGTCGCCAGTGGTCGGCGGAAGGTGCACGTGCCCGTCGACCTGGGACCGGACCGCAGCGACGCACGGATGCACGCCAAGACCGTAGGATCCTACGCAGTGCCGTAGGGGACCGCACCGCCACTTCCCAGCAAATTAGGGACACTGTTGCTCCTGGGGTATCGGCGAGGACCATTCGCAACCGTCTCCATGAAGCTGGGCTACGGTCCCGCACACCGTTAGGCCGTCTTCCGCTCACGCCCCAACATCGTGCAGCCCGCCTCCAGTGGTGTCGCGACACGCGTGAATGGAGGGACGAATGGAGACGTGTCGTCTTCAGCGATGAGAGTCGCTTCTGCCTTGGTGCCAATGATGGTCGTATGCGTGTTTGGCGCCGTGCAGGTGAGCGCCACAATCAGGACTGCATACGACCGAGGCACACAGGGCCAACACCCGGCATCATGGTGTGGGGAGCGATCTCCTACACTGGCCGTATACCACTGGTGATCGTCGAGGGGACACTGAATAGTGCACGGTACATCCAAACCGTCATCGAACCCATCGTTCTACCATTACTAGACCGGCAAGGGAACGTGCTGTTCCAACAGGACAATGCACGTCCGCATGTATCCCGTGCCACCCAACGTGCTCTAGAAGGTGTAAGTCAACTACCCTGGCGAGCAAGATCTCCGGATCTGTCCCCCATTGAGCATGTTTGGGACTGGATGAAGCGTCGTCTCACGCGGTCTGCACGTCCAGCACGAACGCTGGTCCAACTGAGGCGCCAGGTGGAAATGGCATGGCAAGCCGTTCCACAGGACTACATCCAGCATCTCTACGATCGTCTCCATGGGAGAATAGCAGCCTGCATTGCTGCGAAAGGTGGATATACACTGTACTAGTGCCGACATTGTGCATGCTCTGTTGCCTGTGTCTATGTGCCTGTGGTTCTGTCAGTGTGATCATGTGATGTATCTGACCCCAGGAATGTGTCAATAAAGTTTCCCCTTCCTGGGACAATGAATTCACGGTGTTCGTATTTCAATTTCCAGGAGTGTATATATGAGTAAGTATCACAACAGTGATCGAGTGTCAATCTGGATTCCAGAGTATTTTTGATTCCAGATTTGGACAGACACACGTTATATGAGTAGTATGTGACAATTAGTATTTCATTTTGCCCTGCGTCGAGGTTAAACGTCATTCGTTTGTGAGAAGTGACTGCCTCAGATTTATGTCTAAAAGAGAGTACATTTCCTTGTCTTGAAATTCAACAGTGGCTTTGACTACAGTGTAATCTCGATTCAATCCATTTCCAGCATGGAATATTGCTCTGAAATACCGCTGAAACATCTCGCTTTTCAAGTCGATCGCCTTTGTCTGGTAGCCACTGTCACAAACTGACTTTAGGCAGCTTTCTTCTTTTAATTAACAGAGTCGGAAAACCAATAAGAAGTGTTTAAGTAAGAGTTGCTTTCTGCGGCTCACACAGTAATAACATCATTAATGTACTATAAAGTGATGAATTAACTCGCCAACCTAAACCAGATTAACAGAATTTAGTTGCAGACGTCAAGCCACCAGTATACGATAATGTACAGGGGGTTCTACACAATACTGTAATGTAAACTTGAGGTAATGACAGAAACAAACAAAGTTATTTCAGGCTTAACTTTCGTAGATTAATTATCACTTGAAACATATTCAAATTTAAATAAAGGAAACACACTGAGCATAAAGGTTCTCTAACAAGTCTGGATCTATACTAAAAACTGTTATGCGTAACAGTTGGATCTTATGTCCAGCAATTTTATCTGCAGACACGGCCAATTCACATTCAGTAAAATCTAATGATGAATATGTATTTAAGAGTATGAACGTTTAAGTCTTTGTGACTGTATTATTTAAAGGATGATGGAAAGCACGCGTGAACAAGCTGCGAGTGTCAGAACGGTACATGGCAAATATCCCTTACGAACTGAACTGAGAAGTGTGTTCTAGTTCATTTCACCTAAAAACAGCTTTTTAAACGGTTTATATAGGTTGATTTAACGTGGATTTCTTATCAGAGTAAGGTAATATTGACCTCTGTAAATGCTTCACATAAGTGAAAATACGTGTTTCGAACGCAATAGTCTCTCTATAACTGGTTGGATTTGCCGGTTTTCAGATGGAAGGAAGTAAGACCGTTACGAACATGCATATTAAAAAACCGTGGTGTGAAGTACAAACTTTGAGTTGAGATCAGATATTTTTCTTACACAGGTTGGCTTTTCGATGTGTAGAGAAAACAAAACAAGAATTGAAAAAGTCACGTACCATTTTTCGGGAAAATCAATACTTGCAGTGCTACTATTGTTTTCCTGGAGCTGTCAAACATGAAGAAGGAAGAAAATTCATGCTAAAATCGTCACACTGTTCAGATTTTACGCAGATACTTTGTCTAAATAAAACGTTGGTCACAAAATTCGCGAAGACATTTAGTAGTGAACCAGGTTACCTATGAAAACACCAGACCTTACGCCATACGCCAGCAGAACTACTACATCCTTGGCAGAGGGTTCATCGAACAACTCTCAGACTGTTCCTCTCTCATTCCCCTCTCGAACGGCGCAAGGAAAAAACTAACACGTAAATCTTTCCGAGGGAGCTCTGATTTCTCTTATTTTACTACGATAGTTATTTCTCGCTGTTTATGTGACAGTCAAAAAAATATTTTGGCATTTGAAAGAGAAAGTTGGTGACGAAAATTTCGCGAAAAGATCTCGCCACAACGAGAAACGTTTTTGTTTTAATGATTTACAGCACAACTCGCGTATCATAGACATCACACTCTCCTCTGTTTCGCGATAATACAAAACTAGCTGCACTGTGAACTTCTTCAATGTTCTCCGTCAGTCCTTTGTGGTAAAGATCTCATACCGCGCATCTGTCCTCCAGAAGAGGACGGCCACTCGTAATGTGGTAGATTCATTAGTAGATTTCTTGGATCTCCTAAGCGTTCTGCCATGAAACGTTATCTTCGATTCACTTTCCTCACAACATTTTGTGTGTGATGGTTCTAATTTAAGTTGTTCGTAACTGTAGTCCCTAGGTATTTAGCTCAATCGACAGCTTTTAATTTTGTCTAATTTATCGTGTAATTGAAATTTAACGGAATCCTTTTAGTACTCATTTGGACGACTTCTCAGTTTTATTGTTTCAATTCAATTTACGCTTTACGCTTCATAGAGATATCTTGTCTAAGTTATTCTGAGATTGTTTTTGATTTTCTGATGACTTTCCTAAACGGTAAACGACAGCAGCATCTGTAAGTAATCTAAAATGGATGCTCAGGTTGTTTGCTAAAACGTTCTGCGGATTTTGAAGAGAAGAGGGCCTATAACATTTCCTTGGGGAACCCCAGACATCACTTCTGTTCTACTTGATGATTTTCCGTCCGTTACTACTTGGCGAGTGTCATCTGACGAATGTGGTACTTTTTTACTTGCACAAAGAGTGGTCACGCAGTTTTTATTACCACCTAGAAAAAATTACGTTACCGGTACATAATTAATTAGTTTGTTTGTTTGCAAGTACATGTCTGCAGCCGTGGTACACAGTGATATCCCAACCCCACAGTGTTGTAGCATGCCGCTAGAGGAAGCGCGACCCATCTCCATTTTACCAAAAGGCTGTTCGTTTGGTTTTGGCTCCTCTAATGGTGTACTACGTACTGTGGCAAGCCCGCCCGGCTAGCCGTGCGGTCTAACGCGCTGCTTCCCGACCAGGATGGCGTGCCGGTTCCCGGCACGAATCCACCCGGCGGTTTAGTGGCGAGGTCCGGTGTGCCGGCCAGCCTGTGGATGGTTTTTAAGGCCGGTTTCCATCTGCGTCGGCGAATGCGGGCTGGTTCCCCTTACCCCGCCTCAGTTACATCATGTCGGCGATTGCTGTGCAAACAGTCTCCATGCACGCGTACACCATAATTACTCTACCACGCAAACATTGGGGTTACACTCGTCTGGTATGAGACATTCCCGAAGGGTCCACTGGGGGCCGGACAGCACAATAACCCTGGATTCGGTGTGGGGCGGACGTGTGGTGGGTGGACTGCTGTGGCCTGTTGTGAGGTTGTGAACCACTGTGGGCTACGGCAGGACGAAGCCTCTCTGTCGCTTCTAGGTCGCTGGTTCCATACACACAATACAATACACGTACTGTGGCACTGTGATTTCACTGTGTACCAGGACTGGAGCCACGTACCAGCTCTTCCCTCAATGCTCTGCAATATTTATGCGAACGACCAGCAATTCCCAGATGGTACCAGAAGCTTCCTATATGGAGGTGATCGAGTTATTGCCACTCAGGTAATCCGCTTTGAGACTGGAGAAGAAAAGCTATGAGAGTCCCTATCTAAACTAACCGACTAATAGAGAGAAAACAACCTGAAGCCCAACGCACGAAAAACTCGGAAATGTGCATTTCATCTAAATAACAAGCAGGCTTCAAGGAATTCCCAAATAGCTTTGCAGGACGTTGAATTAGACCATTGTCAATTTCTAAGCATTCAGACGTAACAATAGGCAGCATCCTCACTTGGAAAGACCATTGCATAAACTCCGTACGGAAAGTGACAGCTCGAAATAACATTCGCAAACTGGCTGGAGCCAATTGGGGTACACAGCCAGAGACATTGAGGAGTACCGCCCCTGCACTGTGCTGTTTTGCCGCGAACTATGCTTGCCCTGTTTGGTATAGATCCAGTCATGCTAAACAAGGTGACACTTCTCTGAAAGAAAGATGTCGACTCATCACTGGTTGCTAGAAATGAACACCACGTGATAAAGTTTAGTGTTTGGCAGGGTTCGTTCCAACAGATATTACAAGAGAAGTTACGTCCATGGATGAGATCTAAAGCAAGTGCCTCATTTTCACCCTCATTGCGTGGATATACACCTGACCAACAACGACTTTAATCTAGGAATATTTCCTACATACAACCAAAAACCTAAACGAACTTCCTCAGACTGCAACGTTAAGATTATGAAGGACGATGCACACCCACCTTGCTGGTTGTATGCTACCAATCGAATACCTCGCCCCAGCAGATGAAAAACGCTTATCTACCAGGAAACCTTGAAAATACTTCGTACAGATACAGAATGTGTATGTTAAAATGGAGCGTTCATATCCCATCTAGGTTCAGCGAATGTGCAAAGATCAAATCACAGCCCACTTCATGAGCTGTAGCAAGTGCCCTTTGTCATGTGCAGTGAAGGCGTTTATGGTAGTGACACCTAATGCGTGTGATTAAAAAGTTAATTACTTCATTTAATTTTTTCGAGATGGTAATCTTATGGCCACTTTTCGTACATATTCGCCACATACTGTCAACACGAACCTGGAAGAAAAGCTGTTTATTCCGGCGTACATGTGGCTGGCACAGGCGTTTTCCGAAGGCGTCCTGATAAACATAAAACTTTGGCGTTAATTAAACACCAAGCCACTGGTCAAACAAAAAGATGGAAGAGGAATTTTCTCTTGCAGTTTATCTATACTTCCTTCAGGCGACGTTATTGTATGAATTTAATAGTATCCCTGTACAATAAAAACCTACTCGTATTATTAGGTGCCCTAGACATGCGCTAAGCCGCCCAGTCTAAGAAATACGTTTCCAATGATCGGTCGCTTAGGGTTTCAGGATGAAAACTAACATTTAAGAATGTTGCAAGACGCAAAAACAGCCCAAGCGAATCCATAGCCCAGTTATATAGAACAGTATGTCGCTAGTTACTGATTAATAGTAGATATAGCACACGTATGGGCTCAGCAGCGATGTCTATTCTACAACCAAGGAGGTCGGTCATATGCCAAGCTCAATAGATGGTGAGCCTACTGATTCAGTATAAACATGAAAGTACTAAAATATGTACTGGTACTTTACCACGATACCAGCATCTGTTATTTGAATATCTTATGTTGAAATACAGGGTATCCTAGGGCTTGTAGAAGGGACTGAATAGATAATATTTTGAACTGGAACCCAGCGCGACCACTTTTACAAGTAATTTATTTTGTTTGATCCAGTACATCACTTAGTTTACAATTCCACTCATTAATAACTGAAGAAACAAAGAAGAAACGTGATGCTATACGACTTCTTCCAGATCGGGTCTCTTCCGAGCACAACAGTCACGCCTGTTGACGGTGAAGATACCCCTTTCTCGAACCCGTTGCGTAACTGTGGCAAAAAAAGATGTTCGATGTAGTTGCACGTTGTTGATAAAGATCTTGACAAAGACGACGAGTAGCTCTTCCATTACCGTGAGTTTCGCCGTACAGCATCATGTTGGTATATTCTGCAAACGTGTTCTCAACCATGGTGCTCTAACACTCACAGACACGTCAACCAGGTCACAGATGTAGGACAGACGTCAAATGACATCAGACCGTCGCACGTAACTGCGCCCCTCCCTCCTCCAACATGACTACCCTGCTGCATGCCTACCTAGCAAACGTGTCTTCAAACGGCTGCAGCCGGACATGCGTTCCTATTCAAAATGTTACGTACTCGCTCCTCTGTACAAGTCATAGAAATACGTATCGGGAATTTACTGACACCCTCTGTTAACAAGCAAAAGACAAAGAAGAAAATGAGAGAATTCTGTCTAAAGTAATATTAGGAAAAAAAATTGTATATTTAGTTAATTAACACAAACGGAGAAAAGATTAGTAGATATTACTGATCACCACTAAACTCGACAGAACTGAACGGGGCGAAAGACACTTATCATACGTAAAAACGCCATGAAACCACCTTCTTGTTCACGAGGAAGCTCTCTCTGTATCTTCCACCAATCATTGCACTACACAACTCTCATAGTACGCCTTCTAAACTTAAGTCGAATAACAACTCGGTGGTCAAATAAGATGTACTACTTTCCATCTTATGGAATACGCTTAGTAAAGGAGCAGAGCAATTCTATTTTACCAAAACTGAAACTGAAACATGGTTTTCCATATGGTACGAATGTTGGTATTACCGACTGTGCGACATTGATCTGGGGCTGCGCGAGTGGCGACAAGCGGATGCTGTCTGTTTTGTCACATACCCTCACAAAGGAAACCATGAGTCACTTACATCTGGCCGCTTTCACTTTCTGCGACGCACCTGAAGCACAAAAGTACCTACGGTCGGTGCATAAGAGACGACAGTTCTACACCGTTGGAGTGGATATCGTCCTGTGGAAAAAAAAGGCAAATATTCCGAATGAACTTCTGCAGTTAAACTTTAATCTCATCTTCACATTGTCATGTTAATGCGGCCACTGTCTGAGCCGACAGGAATTCTAGAACTCTTTCCAGCAATAGTTATGACGTGTAAACACTAATGAAGGAATCTACATCTACAGCTACATGATTACTCTGCAATTCACAATTAAGTGCCTGACAGAGGGTTCATCGAACCATCTGCAAGCTATTTCTCTACGGTTCCACTCTCTAGCACCGCGCGGGAAAAACGAGCACTTAAATCTTTCTTTCCAGCTCTGATTTCTCTTATTTTATCGTAATGATCATTTCTCGTTATGTACCCGTATGACAACACAATATTTTCGCATTTGGAGGAGAAAACGTGATTTAAATTTCACGAGAAGATTATTCCGCAACGAAAAACGCCTCTGTTTTAATGACTGTCACCTTAATTCATGCATCATGTCTGTTGCACTCTCTGCCTTATTTCGCGATAGTACAAAGAGAACTGCCCTTCTTTGAACTTTTTCGATGTCCTCCGTCAGTCCCACCTGATACGGATCCCACACCGCACAGCAATACTCCAGAAGAGAGCGTTCCAACGTGGTGTACGCAGTCTCTTTAGCCTATCAGTTCCATTTTCTAAGTGTTCTACCAATAAATCGCTGTCTTTGGTTTGCTTTGCTCACAACATTATGTATGTGAGCGTTCCAATTGAGGTTATTCGTAAATGTAATCCTTAAGTATTTCGTTAAATTTACAGCTTTTAAATTTGTGTGATTTATCGTGTAACCGAAATTTAGGGGATTTCTTTTAAGACTCATATGGATAACTTCACATTTTTCATTATTAAATGTAAATTGTCACTTTTTGCACCACACAGATACCTCGTCTAAATCATTTAGTAGTTGGTTTTGATCATCTGATGACTTTATAACACGGTATATGACAGCATTATCTGCAAACATTCTATCTAGACTGCTCAGATTGTCTCCTATATCGTTTACGTACACCATGAGTAGCAGAGGGCCCCTAACACTTCCTTGGGGAACGCCAGATATTACTTCTGTTTTACTTATGACTTTCCGTCAATGACTACGAACTGTGAGCTACCTGACAGGGACTCATGAATCCAGTCGCACAACTGAGACGATAATCCACAGACAAGCAAACTGATTAGAAGAGGCTTGTGAGGAACGGTGCCGAAATCCTTCTGGAAATCTAAAAATACGGAGTCAATTTGACAACCCCTGTCGATAGCAATCATTACTTCGTCAGAATAGAGAGCTAGTGGTCTTTCACAAGAGCGATTTTTCCTGACTCCGTGCAATCCGTGAATTGCGAAAAGCCTTGCGGAGTCCGTGGGTATTCTTCCAGATCTCTGCTACTGTTGATATTGTCAGTGTTCTCGAAAGTAACCGCTTTGTCCCGGAAGTTGTAGACACAAAAATCAAAACTGAGTACTTAATTTTTATCAATTAAAGGAACCATACTCCCTAGGTGCGACTTTTTTAAAGATTGGTGTTTCCAATTTCTATAATAGGCTTCAACAGTATCATTTGCATTTCTTGCCTAACCTGAGTTAACCGCACATTCACATACATGCAATGCACTTCTTATAAGTGAATTAATCCTGCCACGCGCTGATCAGTTCCTCATTTCATATTCACGATCCTTCTTAGTGATTCTACTGACAAATGCTGACTTGCGGAAGATGTTTATAGTGTATTCTTTATTTTAGGCTCCACAGGCCCTTGATCCCTGGACGGGAGTTGTGAATGCAACGGAGGATGGAAACGCTTGCCTGCAGCCCTATGCGAGTACTTCCATAGCACCTGCCTCTGAGGACTGCTTGTTCCTGAACGTCTACACAACACAGGTAGAAATACTGCTTTCCAGCACTTTAAATACATCACGTGTGAATAAATCACCTGTTTAAAGACTTATAACTTTGGTACAACTTTCTGAAACATATTATGTTATTTTTATTCTAGGCAGTTGTTGTTACAGGCGACTCTGGATAGGTCGACGTTCAAGGTAACTAACTAAAAACGAAAAAGATTCAACGAAAGTTTGATTAACCAAGGTAGAAACAGGAAAAATCGGATTAAAAGGTTTAAAAATCGTACTGTACTTTCATTAACGTTCATATTTCCTTACAAAAGCAAGCAGTAAGTGGCAAGTAGAGCTCAAACTAAAAGAAAATTGTTTTACCTATTTAATTACTATTTTATTTATTTTAACACTTCAAACTAAAGACACAAACAGATTTTTGCGTGCTGAATAAACTGCCATCAACGCTCGCATTTTCTCAAGAAAATTGTTTTACCTATTTAATTACTATTTTATTTATTTTAACACTTCAAAGTAAAGGCACAGACAGATTTCCTAGAATACGCAAGAAAACTATTTAATTTATTTTTGCGTGCTGAACAAACTGCCATCAACGGTCGCATTTTCTCCACAAATCTTCTTAAAAGCGAAGTCACATAGCTTTTTTTTTTTTTTTTAACAGTTGGTGAGCCACCCTTCACTAGCGAAGGACCCTTCAGCATTCAGAATAACAAAGAATTACAGAATTATTGAGGCTTTTTTAAACATATTACGTTTTGCGCTCTACATTGTCAAAACTATTTTAGTAAGCATTCTTCAAGAAGCAGGAACTCACATCCCCCTCTCCACTTCCTCGCTCCTTATGATACGTTTTCTGCGATCTTATCTTTCTGCATCAGGATTGCCCACAGAGAGGATGACGAAATTCCACGGTTTCAGTAACCTGCTTCGTTTCCATGAAGCCAGCCGGTGTGGCCGAGCCGTTTTAGGCGCTACGGTCTGGAACCGCGCGACAGCTACGGTCGCAGGTTCGAATCCTGCCTCGGGCATGGATGTGTGTGATGTCCTTAGGTTGGTTAGGTTTCAGCAGTTCTAAGTTCTAGGGGACTGATGACCTCAGATGTTAAGTCCCATAGTGCTCAGAGCCATTTGAACCATTTGTTTCCATGAATATCAAACACTTGTGTTTCTTTGAAGTCATTTTTATAGCTGATTTATGTAATGTATTAATGTTATTCAGTTTTGAGAAAACAAAGGTGTGTCGCGAAGAGTTGAATTACGAAATAATTATCCGAAGAGATGATGAAACAACTGGATTAAAAATGTTCAAATGTGTGTAAAATCTAATGGGACTTAACTGCTAAGGTCATCAGTCTCTAAGCTTACACACTACTTTAACCGCCGGCCGCGGTGGTCTAGCGGTTCTGGCGCTACAGTCCGGAACCGCGGGACGGCTTCGGTCGCAGGTTCGAATCCTGCCTCGGGCATGGGTGTGTGTGATGTCCTTAGGTTAGTTAGGTTTAAGTAGTTCTAAGTTCTAGGGGACTTATGACCTAAGATGTTGAGTCCCATAGTGCTCAGAGCCATTTTTGAACTACTTTAACCTAAATTATCCTAAGGACACACACACACACCTATGCCGGAGGGAGGACTCAAACCTCCGCCGGGACGAGCCGCACAGTGCATGACTGCAGCGCCGTAGACCGCTCGGCTAATCCCGCGCGGCCAACTGGATTAACCGAGAGTTATATAGCCAAAGACTGCGAATTAATGAGATTTTGCCGGGCGGTCTGTTGTGACGTTGCTTCGACGCATAGAATTACTTCGATTTATCGAGTGTTTTTCAAGGGACATGAAAACTAGTTCGATTTATCAAGAAATTCGAGTTGGTGATATTCGACAGTGTTGTACAGAGTTCTGTGTATTACGTCTCGTCTGATGCCTGATTGATTCAGTAGCCATGGCTAGTAATGTACTTACAGGCGTGGAAAAAATATGGAAATACTAAAAACCCAACACATTACCACGACTAATACGGTTTAGGAAAACAGTTCGTATTCAGTACAGTCCAGTCAACTTGGAATGGATAAACAGAGGTCCTGCAAGATTTTCGAAGGAATCTTCTTCCATTCTTCCTGGAAAATGGTGGCTAGTCAGGTAACGATGATGGAGGTGGATAGCGACCACGCAAACTTCTGTCCAACGTAGACCACAAAGGTTCAACAATATTGAGATCTGGTGAAGGGTATCGGGCAGGGGAGAAGCGACAGTTCATCCTCGTGCTCATAAAACCACTCCTGGACGTTGCGAGCTGTGTGAACAGGAAGTCTGTTTTCTTAAGACACAACACCACAATCGAGAAATAAACACTGTACCATGAGATGAACCTGATCAGCCAGACTGGGCACATAATCCGTGGTTTTTAATGCGACTTGGCAGAGTAGTCATGGGGCTCATAGAACGCCTCGACTGAGTGCCCATATCATCACCGAATCCCCGCCATGTTTCACTATTGGGACATAAACTGGGCCAGAATTTGGAAACAGTGAGCAACGGGACTCATCCGACTAAATGGCTTTCTTCTATTCCAACACAATGCAGGTTTTATGACTTCGGCACCACGTTTTCCTGTTACGGGCATTTACATCACGATGTGTTGCTTTGGAATTCTAGTTCGTCCTGAAATTCCCAGATTACGAAGCTCCTTTTGTATTGTGTTGCTGTTGACAGAGTTCGCGATAGCGACGTTCAGTTCTGCAATGACTTTTGCAGCTGTCGTCCTCTTATTTTCCGTCACGGTCCTCTTCAATGACTGTCTGTCACGATCACTCAGCAGCCACATCCTTCCGCGTTGTCACTTATCGGATGTTGCATTTCCGCTCTCCCCGTATGCGACATAAATGTTCGATATGGTGCCTCTTGGAATACCAAACACTTCAGTTGCCTTGGTTACGGAGACACCCATCGTACGAGCAGGAACAATTTGCCCCTGTTCGAAATCCCTTAGCTACGACATAATGCGCTCACGACTACACAGGACACTGTTCTGTCCTCGAATGTCACTCACAAAGCATTGAGAAGACTGCACAGATACCGTTCAGGTCAATCACAACAGCGCAACGTGCAGGCTTGGCTAACATTTACATTTTTGTTCAAACATCCATTCCTGTCGGTGTGTCAATGTTTTTGTCCAGCTCCTGTGAGCTGATATGGATTGTTAGTTGTAGTGTTACTTGAGGAAATGTTTAAAACTACGCATTCATTAAACAGTCCTCAACCAGGAAAGTAAGATAAATTTCTTCAATTTAAGTAATATCTACGACTTACACCACTGGATATTAACCACAAGAGCTGTTCTTACTAATTCTTTTTCATGCTTAATTGACTGCAGCAAGCGAAATCCAGTAAAACCATATCACTGCAAACGTACCAAATTATTTTTCTTTTCGGAGTTCCCAGATTTACACTGTTCAGTGTTTGATGTTACATTTCTTTTACCATTTTCTGTAAGTCGGATGTACTGCCCTTGATAACGTCATAAAAATGTTATGTTTCTTTTCAGTTACGGTACAGTTTGTCCATGATTATGGCTGTATAAATTAACTGGACACGCTGCAGTAATGGAGCATCATCGCATGTCAGAAATCGGCTACGACGTTCCATAACTGACTGTCTGTTATCAACATCATTGTGGGTAATTTATCATTTGATGCTGTAGGCTGTTTTACTTCCTTAAAGTAACTATCCGAAAATCGAAAATTTTTCATCGAAGGTATGTTACCTCGTCTTCCATCTGAATAGCTAATTAGAGAGGCACCATTTCCCCTGTAGCAAGAAGTAGTAATTTTTTTAAGTATATAGTTTGAGAATCAAGTTTATATGAATATTAACAGAAATAGAAAGCCATACTTTTTATTGTTTAAAAATATATTATTCGATGCAGATACACATTGTATGAATGTCTCTTGAGTATATCCGATTTACATATAATCTTAGAAATACACGACCGTCATAACTGAATTGCAGTATCATGAACGCTTCTCTATCCCACAGGATAGAGTGGGTTGTTTGAGATTAGATTCATTACGGAGTCGTGGTTCTTTTCGGCCAAATACCAGGCGTTCCGGAAGCGTGTCATGGCGATCGACTAGGTATGAATGGGAGGGAAGTATCAGAGTTATGGCACACACCTTAAAACCAAGGGAAACCTCCCGAAAAACCTAGGTCGGAACTGGAGGATTGCAATTATTTTTATTTATTTCCGGGTCACTATTGATTATTGTCGGGCACATTAATTAAGACGTTTCGTGTGAGTATGTGTTTGTGTACATGTTGGGTGTATATCAATAGCATTAATGTGATAGTTTACTTTTACAGCTCCCATGTAGTGACTGCGAGCATCCAAACAGATCAGTACTATTCTTTATACATCCGGGAGGATGGTATGAGTTCTCCGCAATAAGCAAAGTGCTCGGACCACAGTATCTTCTGGATCAGGACATAGTACTCGTGACTGCAAACTACCGCCTAGGAGCTCTAGGTAAGTGTTTTCAACGTAGTATTCGTTTTTCCCATTAACTGTTAATTACAAAAATCTGTTGTAACTTCTTGTAGTTTTACAAGATTATTTTTAGTTTAGTAGGGCCGATAGAATGATATTTATTTTGCTCAGCATATGTAACGTGACTATAAACTTTATACAGGGTGTTCTAAAATTCCCATTACAAACTTCTAGGACTTCTAGAGAGGACTGAGTAGATAATATTCTGAATTGGAACCCATGTCCTAAAACCTTTTGAAAACATGTTGGTAACGGAACCACTCTGACACGTAAATTATTAAGCGTGACCCAGTGCGTCACTTGTTTTACAATTCCACTCATTAATAACCAAAGAAAGAAAAAGAAAACTTAAACAGTTTCCACAAACACTGTTGATTACAGTTAAACCGTTTTTATCCTTTTCAAATGAGGGTTAGCATTTTGATCCGCTATAGGTAAGATTCGATGTGGCGACCACTAAGTTCGGTGAACACACTGAATCTACAAATGGAACGTGCTACACTCGCTCCATGACACCTAGAGCCTTTGTAGTCTGTCCTGTACCGACCACAACGAATCTCACATGATCTTCTTCTGCCTCCCCAGGCGTCTCAATAAACCAAACTCTTCATTCTACCCCAAATGAAAAAGTCCAGTTGAGTCAAATCCGGTGATCCTGGAAGCCATGGGATTGGACCATCTCGGCCTATCCATTTGTGTCCGAATCGTTGGTACGGGCATTCCCGAACATGACGTGAAAAGTGACCAGATCCCCCGACAAGCTGAAACCAAATGTCTTGACCGACGTTCAATGGCATAGCATCCAACAGCCTTGTCTTTGATATACTCCTACAAAAAGGCGTTGTATGTGTTCAGATCAGGAGAATATGGCGGCCAAACGATGCCCATTCCAGTGGCCTCTGGGTATCCCAGAGCCAGCATGTGGTCCCTAAAGTCCTCCTTCAGAACATCAAACTCTCCTGCTTCGATGGCGTCGAGCTCCGTCTTGCATGAACCAGATCTTATTGAAATCAGGGTCGCTTTGTTTTGTGGCGGTGTTCGTAGCGACAAACAATTCGCTGTAGAAACGGCTTACGAAGTCACCGCCACACTTTTAACAGCGGGCCGACCGGTCCGCTGGAACAGTGAACAGAAAGATGAAAACCCAAACACTCTGATTAAATAAAAGTCGGTACTTATCTTTATTAACGAAGATACAGCAAGACAATAGTGAACTCCGTGTCTACAGAAATCTGTCTAGTTCGAGTCGGAGCGGCTAGGTCAGCGTCGGCTGACGACAAACAACAACTCTGCTGCGATGAACACACGACTGACTAGCAAGTACACAATTCGGTGGCGAGTATACAACTGAGTGGCGAATACAGAACTCCTAGCGCTCGCGACTCCAGCGCTTAAGAAGCCAGAAGCCAGTGGTGGCGCGCGCAGGCTTGCGGCGATTTCCTGTATCGCTGGCGCTGCTTATGCAGACGGCGTCCGGACTTTGATGCTGCCAACCTTTTGGCAGCGGGCTCGGTTGGCATTACTGGCTAGGATATAACACTTTGGATAATGGGGATGAAACATCTTCTAAAACCTAACATACCGTTTGGTATGAAACTTCCTGGCAGATTAAAACTGTGTGCCCGACCGAGACTCGAACTCGGGACCTTTGCATTTTGCGGGCAAGTGCTCTACCAGCTGAGCTACCCAAGCACGACTCACACACCGTCCTCACAGCTTTACTTCTGCCAGTGTCTCGTCTCCTACCTTCCAAACTTTACAGCTCTCCTGCAATCCTTGCCCACAAAAGGCAAAGGTCCCGAGTTCGAGTCTCGGTCCGGCACACAGTTTTAATCTGCCAGGAAGTTTCATATCAGCGCACACTCCGCTGCAGAGCGAAAAACTTATTCTGGAAACATCCCCCAGGCTGTGACTAAGCCATGTCTCCGCAATACCCTTTCTTTCAGGACTGCTAGTTCTGCAGAGATCGCAGGGGAGCTTCTGTAAAGTTTGGAAGGTAGGAAACGAGATAATGGCAGAAGTAAAGCTGTGAGGACTGGGCGTGAGTCGTGCTGGGGTAGCTCAGCTGGTAGAGCACTTGCCAGCGAAAGGCAAAGGTCCCGAGTTTGAGTCTCGGTCCCGCACACAGTTTTAATCTGGCAGGAAGTTTCATATCAGCGCACACTGCGCTGCAGAGTGAAAATCTCATTCTGAATACCGTTTGGTAGTCACCGTGCTATCAAGGAACATCGCATCGATTATTCCGTGACTGGGCATCGTACATCACACAGTCACCCGTTGACGGTGAAGAGACTTCTCGATCGCGAAATGCAGATTCTCAGTCCCCCAAATGCGCCAGTTTTGCTTGGCCAAATGCGCCAAACCATGCATGTGCATACTAATTCCCATCATGCCCCGCGGCCAACCGTACATTCTGAACGTCCTAACCCACCGGTTCAAGAATTATGACGATTTTATTTCATATAGTAAACAGCTTGTATGTAAAAATGTTCAGAACAACGATGTATTATCATATTCTGAATGTTTCTCCTTTAATATTCTCAGTCCATTTCTTAATTCGTTGCCTGATTCATTGATATACCAATGCTAAATTAAGGTGCCTCAAGACAGATCCATGATTCTATAAGGGCTTAAAGCAAAAGCGTATGATCTAAACCGTGCTTTGTAAAGCTGTAAACTTATACGTTCGTTTATTGAGCAAAAGTACCGTCATATGAACTATTTAGAAACAGAAATGAAAACATCTAAAATTTCTCTGATTAATCCTTTTCATCCAAGAGAGTTCCAGTATCTTCTGTGCTCATCAAGCTATCGCAGTGGTTAACAAACTGGACTCACTTTCGGGAGGATCACGTTTGAAACCCGCATCTGGCCACCCTGGTTTACGTTCTCCGTTATTTCCCTAAATCACCCCAGGAAAATGCCGGTGTGGTGACCTTGAAAGGGAACGACCATTTTCCTTCCCCATCCTTCCCTAAACCAATTCCGTGTTCCGTCGCCAATGATTTCGTTGTCGACGGAACGTTAAACATTAGTCTTCCTTTCTTTTCCCTTATATACTCATCTACCAGTTTGAGAATAGTTACGGTTCTAGCACGACCTAATCCTTGCACATTTTTATGTGTTGGGCACTATGTTAATTATACTGTCCATGATCGATTGTTTATACAGTGCCATGGCCATAACGATATGCTGCCCTAACGTCTCTGGGTTACTTTTGTCGGGGGAATATGAACATGGAGGAAAATGAAGAGGCTGTATATGAGACACGGATACGCACTCCAGAAATACGCAAGGACCGCCAAAGCCAGCTGTAATCAACCTTATACGGAGAAGCGATCATCTGTGCAGCAATGCCGGTACTCGGGAAAGCATTAAATTTTCCCCAACTCCAACACACTACCGATTGCGGTCATTATAAGCAGCGTGCAACAAGCCACTGTCAACGAGGCGGAATAAATACGCCATGAAACGTGTAGCACGCTCACGTGGAACACACAACACACGAGCACGCCGGAAGAGCGGGCCACCCGCCTGTTTAACTCGACGATCTGGAATTGGTCGTCCTTCACGCTGGCAAAGAAACGCTACTGTGTTGCTCCTGCGCGCAGAATACAAATAGGAACTTTATGAATTTCTTGGTGACGCTGCGTACCGGGAAATAGAAGGCGATCCGACTAGTCACTTCCAGAAAAAAACCATCGAACTTCTCCGCATTACCTTCGACGCGATGTGTGCGCCCAGGATGATCGATATGTATGGCAAAGAAACCGTGGGATGAGTGCTCCCTGATTTCGGCGTTCAAAAGACTACTGGACGTCAGACTGTAAGGAGACGATTGCGTGATTCTACCCTCGATTATTGATAACCGCGGCGAGCATCACATTGTACCCCTACTTCACAACACCCATGGGCTCCTTTACAGATGGGCAAGAAGTCGCCCCATGATTGGCGTCGTGTGTTGTTTACGGACGAAACTCGGATCTGTTTGAACCCTGATGATAGCAGATAACATGTTCGGAAACAATACGATAACGTAGAACGCCTCCAACACTGTGTCCCATGTGCAACAAAGTGATGGTGGAGTGATGTTCTGAGTGGTATTACATGGGGGACACCGCACACCTCTCGTGGTTGTTGAGGACAACCAACTGCTCTACGGTACAGTGACGAGATTCCGCAACCAAATAGTGGGGCCATATCGCCAACATTTAGTCTTGATGGATGATAAGACGCGTGCTCATCGTGCTGTTCTCGTAGACACTTCCCTTCATCATGCTAGACTGATGTGATCTGACAATTACTGCACTTGAACCCAGTAGAACATGTGTGGCATCGATTGACTCGAGCTGTTTTCTGAAGTTGGTAACGGCCACATACTTTGCGTGACGTATGCAGAATCGCCAGTGGACAGTAGGAAAATTTGGACCAGGGATGGTATGATGAATTCATCGATGGTATGCCGCGACACATTCAAGCCTGTATCCAAACAAGGGGGAAGGTCCCCCATGTATTGATGTTGCTCAGAAGTGCTGTCAAAAACCCCCATGGAAAACAGACGATTTTATCGTTAAACAAATGATTTTTTTTTTAAATTACACACTGCAAATGGATATATATGCATGCCTCAGAGCCAGTTTTGGTTTTCCGTTCCATGAATTTCGAAATAAAGTGGTTATGCAAAACTTATATTGACGTGTGTAGTTGCTGCAGCTCATTCCACCGATGACACTTAGTAATGTAGCTGCCCTGGGACTGCCTCTTGATTTTTTTTCCAGGATATTTTTTTCCAAAGTGTTTTCTATGAAGCTCTCATGATGAATTACGTATTCACTTAATTTATATTTTCTTCTTTGTATCATGTTAATTGATTTTCTCTTTAATTTCTCTTATTATCTGTTCATTAGGTTTTCTATCAGTTCTGGATATTTTGTGGCTTTTCTCTCCATCAAAGTTTCTACAACTTGTAATTTTTTTCTTGTTTCACCAGAGTCAACCCTTCACAACCATAGCTTAGAGTACTCCATACCAATACCTTGATGATTTTTTTCATGTTTCTGTGTGAAAGTGGTTGTTCGTTAATAAATTAATCTTATTTCTGTATTGTTATTTAGTTATTACAGTGTTATTTTAATATTCATTGTACTTCCGTTGTCATTTGTTACGCTACATATCAAGAACCAAGAGATATTCACATGCACTAGCATCTTATTTCCTTTCTTAATATTTGCCCTTACTTGTCTGTTTGGCTTATCTTTTACCATTCTCTTAGTCTCGTTTGTATTTATTTTAATTTTCTGACTATACATGGCATGATTTCAAATGGTGATACTGCAAATACTGTATGCGACATTCCAGCCATTTCTTATTAAATATAAGTAATATGTCCTTAGGTCTTATGAGTACGGGCGATGGCGTGCTGAAAGGCAACTACGCGATGAAGGATCAGGTTGCTGCTCTCCGCTGGGTAAATGAAAACATCGATGCGTTCGGTGGCAACCCATCTAGCGTGACGATTGCTGGATACAGCGTTGGAGGAGCAAGCGTGTTTTTCCACATGTTGTCCCCAATGACGAGGGGTAAGTTCATGTAGCATGTTTCATGACACTCAGTAAACCTTCATCTACCACTTCTTGATTTACGTTACGTTTCAAGTGATACATTAGCTCACCAGACAAAATACACTGACTGAAAAGAATCGCAACACCAAACCTAAATTAATGTAGAGTAAGGAATTTTTGGGAATACATCTGCCCAGGGAACATACTTAAGTGATTAACATTGTAAGATGACAGATTAATGTAAGCGTTTGAATAACTCGTGTAACTACCAGAATGTTAAATTCAAGTAAATAGACGTGAGTCTATTCTGTTTTACGGCTGCCGGATGCCAGTTTGTGGGCTAGTGTTCCTTGCCTGTTATACATGGTCGCTGATTACAGGGACTATTAACACTGCTTGTGGATGACACTGGAGTTGTCGTCTGATGATGTCCCATATATTCTCGAGTGGAGACAAATCGAGAAAGTCAAGGTGACATGTAGACACCCTGTACAGCATGTCGGGTTCCGACAGCGGTATGTGGGCGATCGTTATCCTGTTGGGAAAAACCCACTGGAATGCTGTTCGTGAATTTCTGCACAAACGTGGAATCACCAGACTGACGTGGAAGTTTGCAGTCATAAACGCGAGAGTGCTCCTGCTGCCATACGAAATCGCGGCCCAGACCATAACTGCAGGTGCAGGTCCAGTGTGTTCAGCACCCAGACAGGTTGGTTGCAGACCATCAACTTGCCTCTACTAACCAACACACGCTCATAACTGGCAGCGAGGCAGAACCACTTTAATCTGAAAACACAACAGACCTGCACCTTGCCTTCTACACTACTGGCCATTAAAATTGCTACACCACGAAGACGACGTGCTACAGACGCAAAATTTAACCGCCAGGAAGAAGATGCTGTGATATGCAAATGATTAGCTTTTCAGAGCATTCACACAAGGTTGGCGCCGGTGGCGACACCTACAATGTGCGGACATGAGGAAAGTTTCCAACCGATTTCTCATGCACAAACAGCAGTTGACCGGCATTGCCTGGTGAAACGTTGTTGTGATGCGTCGTGTAAGGAGGAGAAATGCGTACCATCACGTTTCCGGCCGCGCGGGATCAGCCGAGCGGTCTAGGGCGCTGCAGTCATAGACTGTGCGGCTGGTCCCGGTGGAGGTTCGAGTCCTCCCTCGGGCATGGATGTGTGTGTTTTGTCCTTAGGATGACTTAGGTTAAGTAGTGTGTAAGCTTAGGGACTGATGACCTTAGCAGTTAAGTCCAATAAGATTTCACACACATTTGAACACCCACAACACGTTTCCGACTCTGATAAAGGTCGGATTGTAGCCTATCGCGATTGCGGTTTATCGTATCGTGACATTGCTGCTCGCGTTGGTCGAGATCCAATGACTGTTAGCCCAATGTGGAATCGGTGGGTTCTGGAGGGTAATACGGAACGCCGTGCTGGATCCCAATGGCCTCGTATCACTAGCATTCGAGATGACAGGCATCTTATCCGCACGGCTGTAACGGATCGTGCAGCCACGTCTCGATCCCTGAGTCAACAGATGGGGACGTTTGCAAGACAACAACCATCTGCACGAACAGTTCGACGACGTTTGCAGCAGCATGGACTATCAGGCCGGAGACCACGGCTGCGGTTACCCTTGACTCGGCATCACAGACAGGAGCGCCTGCGATGGTGTACTCAACGACGAACCTGGGTGCACGAATGGCAAAGCGTCATTTTTTCGGATGAATCCAGGTTCTGTTTACACACATCACGATGGTAGCACCCGTGTTTGGCGTCATCGCGGCGAACACACATTGGAAGCGTGTATTCGTCATCGTCATACTGGCGTATTACCCGGCGTGATGGTATGGGGTGCAATTAGTTACACGTCTCGGTTACCTCTTGTTCGCATTGACGGCACTTTGAACAGTGAACGTTACATTACAGATGTATTACGACCAGTGGCTCTACCCTTCATTCGATCCCTGCGAACCCTACATTTCAGCAGGATAGTGCACCACCGCATGTTTCAGGTCCTGCACGGGCCTTTCTGGATACAGAAAATTTTCGACTGCTGCCGTGGCCAGCACATTCTCCAGATCTCACACCAACTGAAAACGTCTGATCAAAGGTGGCCCAGCAACTGGCTCGTCACAATACGCCAGTCACTACTCTTGATGAACTGTGGTATAGCGTTGAAGCTGCATGGGCAGGAGGTGTACCTGTACACGCCATCCAAGCTCTGTTTGACTCAATGCCCAGGCGTATCAAGGCCGTTATTACGGCCAGAGCTGGTTGTTCTGGGTACTGATTTCTCAAGATATATGCACCCAAATTGCGTGTTTATTTGTCCAATGAATACCCGTTTATCATCTGCAATTCTTCTTGGTGTAGCAATTTTAATGGCCAGTAGTGTAGTAAGTTTTCGCTTGACACCACTGAAGTCCCAACTGGCGGTGGTTTGAGGTCAGTGGAATACACGCAACAGAGCGTCTGGCTCGGAGCTATCCTTGCAGTAAGCGATTTGTAACAGTTCGTTGCGTCACTGTGGTGCGAACTGCTGCTGAAATTGCTGCTGTGGATGCAGTACGATGCGCCAGAGCCATAAGCCAAACAAGATGGTCTTCCCTCTCTGTAGGGCCACGTGGGCGTCTGGAGCTCGATCTTCTTGTGTCCCTTTATTCGCGTGGTCACCACTGCCAGTAATCATCTACAGTGGCTATATTCATCCCAAGTTTTTTTTTTTTTTTTTTTTTTTTTTTTTTTTTTTTTTTTTTTTTTTTTTTTTTTTTTTTTGCAATATCGCAGAAGAAACATCCAGATTTTGGTAGCCCTATTACACGACGTCACGTCCAATCAGGAAGGTAACTAAGTCTCACAACCGTTACAGCGCGTACTTAAAACAAAACTGATTTGCATCCTCACAGTGGCGCTATTAGCGACACTGCTATGAGATTGGTGCAAAATTTAAATGGACATAATCTTTCAGTTGTAGAAACACGCCTACCAATTTTTGTTTATGTCGGAAACTCCGTCTTGGTGTTGAGACTTTTCCTCCGTCAGTATATTAGTGACTCCGTTTGAACAACACGCTGGTCTCTTTGGTGCTCTGGGGGTAGTGTACAACAGCTACTAGGCTGCCACGTGACAGTCCACCGCTGATGCCAATCCAGACAATCCGAATCGGTTGTATGCCATCACAGCATTAAAGTGGCTCGACATGGAGACGCAACATAATGGCAAAAAGGAGACTATCGTGTCTGGATTCATCCATAACCACAACGTGTATGAATGGCGACTGTACAACCTATTTACAAAGGAATGGAGTAGTAAACGTAGCCATGTCAGACGGTGTAAGAACAGTGGTCGTAACTGGATTCTAACGGTCATGGACTGGAGAAGAAGTGTCATGCCTTGTCAGTGAGTGTCTGTTTCAAAAACGACGGGAAGTGGCGATGTCAGTAAACGAAGATCCCTCCAAATTGCATGCAGAAAACTTTTGCAGTCGGGTACTTCGCAAAGGTCCTTTGTTGAGACCGTTACATAAAGCGCCACGTATTCTGTGGGCCACATAACGCAAAAATTCAAGACGCACTGACTGTGGGCGTGTAGTGTGCTCCAAAGAGGGAATATTTTGCCTCTTTTCATGTCATGCAATGATTCGAGTGGCCTGAATATCCAGTTAAGTGGTTTTACGCGCAATATGTGGAGGCTATAGATCGGTCCGTCGCTGGTTGTGTGATGCTCTGGGGCAATTTTCGTACGATGTGCTGTGTTTACTCACTGAGGTTACTGTAATCATGAACAGGATATTTATTTCAATATTCTCAGTCACCAGTTGTTGCTCTTTGTCGCACACCTACATAATTAGTATGCTGTAGACACTCCCATATTCCACAATGGGAACAGCCCTGTTCACGAGGCTGCCCATGTACCTTCTTGGTTTGATGCACACCCATTCTCCGATGGCCCCCTCTAAATTATGCCTAGTTTAGAGTGGGCCAGTGAAGAAGCAAACGGGTGCAGCAGATTAAATCTGGGACTGTTCAGAAAAGTGGGTGAAACATACCAGTCAACAATGCCTCCGCAATTCGGTAGCCCCATTCGTCAATGAGTGACTTCCCTTGCATATGGCGCAGCTGAAGAAACTTGTTGACTTCCTTCCTCGTCGAATTGAGGCAGTTATCAAGGATAGAGGCGGTGTTACACGGTATAAGCGTGGTGTCTTCTGCGAGTGAGTAAGTCTTTCTCCGATACGATGCTAGAGTGTAGTGCCTGTGCTATTCCGAATTACGATGAAATGTTCATTCGGACGTGCATACACCCCCGGAGCAACATTGCAACGAACTTCTGAACAACGCAGGCACCACAATATCATATTTATCCGCCGACACCGGGCAAGCTACTTTCAAGTGAAATGTCTGTCTTCTGCGGGAATATACGTAATGGAAGTAGGAGTACAGGTTGTATACACGTGGTTGACGATTTGTAGTAATTTGAGTCTGCCATGAATCGCGCTCAGATAGCCTAATGCCAAGGCGACCGCTCGCGATGAGCGAGAAATCCGGTTTCGAGTAACGCTTCGGCACAGCTTTTCATTGTCATCATTCCATTATAAAGCTAATAGTTGTCTATATTTGCAACTGCGTGTACATTTCATGTGTACAGCATGATAAGAGCCAAATAACTTTTGCTAACTTAATCTGTTTCAGTTTCATTAAGTGAACACAAAAGGCTGTCTGAGTTTAGAACATGATTCCTTTGTTTTAAGACGTAAGCTATGAGTAAGTCTAAAAGCCTTAACAAATGTTCTACAATCTTTTATGTACGTTGTAACTGCCCTATGCTGGAATCTTCCGTCCTGCGACACACATCCCGCCAATTGTACTGGACGATGTAAAACGACCGAAAGCTTTTCCATTAAGTTTACATCGATTGATTTTCAATGTAAGTTATTTTATTCGGCCAAAGTAATCAGTTGGAAACTGCGTTAGTATTGTACTGGCCAATAAAACTGCAGCAGCATAAAGAATACCTGACACCAAAATTTAACTTATTGTGCCTGTACAGTACAGTAGGGAGAAAACGTGATTAAATTTGTAGGTGATCTGGGGGGGGGGGGGGGGGGTGTACAGGGTGCGTAATTCAGTGCACTGAGGCACCACCTCTGACAACAACAATGGTCGAACCTGTTTGGCCATCGAGTGCAACTGAGCCGCGATAACAGGTCCCATGCTACTTCAGCCAGAATTCATCAATCAATGTGGTTTATCGTTCGCTCACGACCGAGAAAACAATACACCAGTTCTCTCGGGCGCATGTCTCGTGGGCCTTTGAGACTCTGGATGATGTTGGGTAAGGCCGTCTTGGACCCATCGATTCCACAGCCATATGGCAGTGCGAGCGGCAGTATCGTAGAACTATGGGCGAAGCTAGTTTCACGCTCTGCTTACTTGGAAGTGACGTCAAAAAGACGGTACTCATTGCGACCGCCAAACTCAACAGAGGTGGACCCAGTAAGCTGCTAGCTAACATCTCCAGTCTAGCAGTGGGGCCTTGCATATAGCGACATACACTGGGAGAAAATAGACAACTAAATATTTGTGACAACCAAAAACACAAATATTATAAAAAAGTTTCTGATGTTGCTGAGCAACGGTCATACAGTATTTTTAATGGAACACTCCGCCATTTCACTGTTTTATTGTTTATTTAAATTCAATTCAGGTTTCAGCCGTTTATGCCATTTTCCAGTATGTGAGTTTATGTCTTTAACATATAATCCAGGACACTAACATGATGTCAAGCTCAAAGTTGGCCATAAATTAGGAGCAAATATTTTTCTTAATTTATGGCCAACTTTGAGCTTGACAACATGTTAAGCGTCCTGCAATATATGTTAAAGACATAAAATCAGGCACCTGAAAATGGCGTAAAAGGTCGAAACCTGGGTTGTACTTAAAACAATCAAATGGTGGTGTTTTCTGCTGAATAAAACAAATATTATTGCTGCTCTTTTCACAAGCAGCAATTTATGCTCTGCTCTTTCATGTCGTCTATCCATAACACAGCACAACAGACAGAAGGCGGAAAAACATATACTGGATGACACAGTGGGCGACAAGGTACAATGTCACCAGTTAATACATTATCGTAATGGATATAGAAGCAAACGTACAACGTGAGTATCTTTCTTAACCAAACACCGCAGAACAAAGAGATTTAGAGGACCATCAGTGCACTGTTGATGTCTAATAAGTCACCCTTACTGATGCGTCACGATGCACCTGCTGATAAACTTCCTCCGAATGTCTGATATCTAAGGCTACCTTTCACGATACGAATATGCTTTCGTTCCAGGTTTATTCCAGAGGGCAATTTCAATGAGTGCTTCTATTGACACAATGTGGGACATTGACAGAGATCCAGTGGTGAAGGCGAGAAAGCACGCGGAACTCGTTGGCTGCCCGACGGGGACCTCTCAGCAGATAGCCGACTGCATGCGCGAGAAGACAGCGGAAGAAATCGCGTACTCCATAGACGGACTAGCGGTTAGTATCTCAGGTACATCTACAGCAGTACAGTAGCTTTAAACTAGTCTTTCCAATAGTACAATGTAGACACAAAAAGCCCCAAACCTGAACAACGTGCCCAGTATAGCCATCTAAATACGCAATGTTACAGGAATGGGGATACGATCCGATACTCATCTACTACCCTGTAATTGAACCTGATCTCAATGACGGCAGTGAGAGATATCTTGATCAAGAACCATATCCACAGCTACTGAGCGGGAACTTCACGAAAGTTCCGTGGATGACTGGCTACACAAAGGACGAATTCTCGTGGAAGGCTCTCTGTAAGTACTAATACGTGTACAGATCTTTCTTTCCGCAGTCATGTTAACAGTTCTGACTGTAGCTGATTCTTTTCAGCCGTAGTTGAAAATTCAACATGGGCCAACGACATGTATGAAAACTTCGAGACTGTCGCTCCAATATCATTCATGTACGAAAGAGGTACGGAGCGCTCCCGCAACATTAGCCGAGAGTTGAAGGCCTTCTACCTCAACAACCAACCCATCACTAATAACTCACTCGATGGCCTCGGAAAGGTAATGTTCAATACAAGTATGACATTCATGTAATAAATAGTGAACGCAAAACAGATTTACGACTCACATACAACCGTTTTCTTTCAGCTGTATGCAGATTCCATCATATGTTTCGGCGAAGACCGCGCAGCTAAAATAATATCAGGAATTAGTGATTTTCCAGTTTACTTTTACAGATTTTCTTATCAGGGAAGGTACAGCTTCGTTTACTACCCAAATACTACGACGCCCTACGGTACGTTTTTCCCACAAAGTGGATTTATCTCATCGTTCATATTTTTGCAGATTTACAATGTTATTATCTGTGGGAGCCATTAACTAATGTTCTTAATATCTCTGTCAGATGTAATTATTAGTCGCAATGCTTAGCCTGACTTGTTGACCAAAGCAATGGACTTTTAACGCAATTGGATACTCATAAAACTGTATAATATGGCTGGCATATAAATGTAAACAAAATCCCTATAACATAAGATTAGGTTTTAAGTTGACATTTAACAGTAACAGTATATAAGTATTCCAAGTCAATACGTTATGACGTGAATAAATATAATTACGTCACTTGTTTTCGTCTTTCGTAGGTGTTGTTCATCATGACGAGCTAATCTACTTGTTCTACTTGTCAGCGCTGGATTTTCCATTTTTTCAAGAAAGTGATCCAGAAATCCAAACTCTTGAGCGACTTACGACGATGTGGGCGAATTTTGTGAAGACAGGGTAAGGAACTGTTCAGACAGTCTCGCTTGGTAAAAGTATCAATTTACCCCCCTTCGTATCATTTTACTCCCCTTTCTTCTGAGACATCATAGTCACAATAAATTTCTGAAACGAGAACATTTTCTCCCTCGACCGTAACTACTGTTTGTTGTCCACCACTGGTCAGTTCTGGCTCTTGTGACATTTTCAAGCGGTAGTTGATGTGCATGTGTAGAAGTCACCAAACCATCACTTTTGTCAAATTTCTGATTATGGGGCACTAAAATGAGCAGTATCTCAAAAAAGTAACACACATAGACCCACGCGCGCGCCGCGCGGGCCTAGCCGAGTGGTCTAGGGTGCTGCAGTCATGGACTGTGCGGCTGGTCTCGGCGGAGGTTCGAGTCCTCCCTCGGGCATGGGTATGTGTGTGTTTGGCCTTAGGATAATTTAGGTTAAGTAGTGTGTAAGCTCAGGGACTGATGACCTTAGCAGTTAAGTCCCATAAGATTTCACACACATTTGAACATTTTTTTGAACACACGCGCGCGTGAACACACACACACACACACACACACACACACACACACACAAAGAGAGAGAAAGAGGGAAGTGCAGTCTTCTATCCTCTAATGTTCCTAGAAGAAAGTGAATTTTTTGCTGATGAAGTTATTTCTAAAGGTAATACAAAAATGGTTCAAATGGCTATGAGCACTATGGGACTTAACGTCTGAGGTCATCAGTCCCCTAGAACTTAGAACTACTTAAACCTAACTAACCTAAGGACATCAAATGGCATGCCCGAGGCAGGATTCGAACCTGCGACCGTAGAGGTCGCGCGGCTCCAGACTGTAGCACCTAGAACCGCTCGGCCACTCCGGCCGGCAAGGTAGTACATTGTTTGTCCTGCTTACACTCAATTCTCCCCTGATCCTAATACTGAAATTTTATTTTATTTGTGTTGTATCAGAACTTTATGATTTAATAGCAAGTATTGCAACTGATTGTTAAGAGTTTCGAAAGTAGGAGAGAATTTGTGTCAGAACAAAAGGTGCATACATCAACCATGAGTCATGCAAAGCGGTCAGAGATTAATTTTCTAATCAATTTCACTCAAAAAGCGATAGACAGCCCTTGTTTTAAGTTCGTGGCATTCGCCTCAATAAGCTGTAACTACCATCATCCATTTAGAGAGAGACAAGTGTTTTTACTGTTGGTTACAAACTAGGTCCTTGGACTTCGCGTTTCCTTTTCATTCAACGTGCTCGTAGTCGCCGATATCACGTGAACCCACATGTTCGTAGAGCGTCTCGTATCTGCATCGAACTTGGTTCCAGTTCATTTCGAAGCATCGTAATTTCTGTATTGTATTCTGAAGTTTCCCCAAACAGATCCAGAAAATGTCTTGTGACTGACGAACCTTGTCCAGCTAATAATAATAATAATAATAATATTAACAGTTTCGTCTGGCTGGTATTTAGATTGGATGCGGCTTCAGTGACTTGAACGCCCCTAATCTACCCCAGTGTTCCGAAAGGGGGCCTACAGTCTAACGCGGAACGCGAACCACGTGTCGTCCCTGACAACTTCACACATTGTCGAGAGGTATAAATGGAAATGTCGTGTGGCTAGGGCCTCCCGTCGGGTAGACCGTTCGCCTGGTGCAGGTCTTTCGATTTGACGCCACTTCGGCGACCTGCGCGTCGATGGGGATGAAATGATGATGATTAGGACAACACAACACCACTCCCTGAGCGGAGAAAATCTCCGACCCAGCCGGGAATCGAACCCGGGCCCTTAGGATTGACAGTCTGTCACGCTGACCACTCAGCTACCAGGGCGGACATTGTCGAGAGGTGAAGGCTAGACTTAAAATTTCCGCGGTCCGACCGGGATTCGATGCCGTAACTCTTGGTACTCCAGTACGCGCTTTATCAATAGACCACTAAGTTCGACGGTGAATCTAACGGCAAGGCAGGCACCAATACAAACTAAAAACGCCATGTTCAGAGAGTAATAGAACTTTTTATCAATACACAACGACCATCATTTTTCACATCTCTCGTTCCTCACTAAACTGGCCGTGGCGCCACTCGTTAAAATAAAATAGGGACACCATTCTAATTAAAATTTCTGTTACCTTCAGGCGAACTAGAGCAAAGAAGGGCAGGAGATTATTAGACTTCAATGTCCCGTCGACGACGGGGTCATTAGTGACCAAACACAAACTGGGAAGGGGAAGGATGGCTATTCAAAGGAAATATCCCGGCAATTTCCCTTTATGTTGGCACACCACGGAGAAACAAAATCTGAATGGCGTATCGGCGATTTTAGTTAGCGTCACTCCGAATAAGAGTTCAGTGTCTTATTATTGTATCACCTTGTTCTGTAGCGAAGAAGATACCAGGAAGAAAAATCTATTCCTATAGGACTTTTTGTTTCAGGTCGTTAGCTTATTTGAAAAATATTTTGGCCGTCAGTTTGCCAGCATGTGTCGTTGAAAGTCCCCTGCACATATATTGAACCAAGCTGCCTTTATAGCCGTCCATTATTGCGAAAGTGTTGCCGGTGCGGAAGTTTTTGCACGTACTGACCTCTCGATTGTGTCCCATAAATGTTCGATGGGATTCATGTCGGGCGACCCGGGTGACCGAATCATACCCTCGAATTGTCCAGAATGCAACTCAAACCAATCGCGAATAGCTGCGACCCGGTGACATGGCGCGTTGCCACACATAAAAATTCCATCATTGTTTGAAACATGAAGTCCTGAATGGCCGGACATAGTCAATTCCAGTGAATTTTCGATTCAATTAGACCAGTCCATTTCACGCAAACACATCGCACACCATTATGAAGCTACCACCAGCCTGCACAGTGCCTTCTTGACAACTTGGGTCCATGGTTTCGTAGGGTCTCGACTCCACTTCCACCATACCATCAGCTCTTACTAACTGAAACCGGAACTAATCTGACCTGGCCACGGTCTTCCAGATGCCTAGCGTCCAACTGATATGGTTCATTGGCAGCTGCCATAGCCCAGCAAGGCTAAATTTCACCGCACTGTCTTAAAGGGTGTGTTCGTCGTACGTCCCAAATCGATTTTTGCAGTTATTTCACACAGTGTTGCTTGTCTGTTAGCACTGACAACTAAACGAAAACACAGTTATTCTCGGTCGTTCACTGAGGGCCTTCGGCTACTGCGTGTCCGTTTTGAGAAGTAATGCTTGAAATTTGGTATTCTCGGCACACTTTTGACTCTGTGGTTCTCGGAATACTGAATTCCCCAACGATGTCCGAAATGGAATGTCCCATGTGTGTAGCTCCAATTACCATTCCACGTTCACAGTCTGTCAGTTCCCGTCGTTCGGCCATAATCACGTCGGAAAACTTTTCATTGAATCACCTGAGTACAAATGACAGATCCGCCAATGCACTGCCGATTTATATCTTGTGAACGCAATACTACCGCCATCCGTATATGTGCATATCGCTGTACCCATGACCTTTATCACCTCAGCACAATTGAATGCGACTTGAACGTACCGAGTATAGACTGCGACGTATATGGATTTACTGCAGGTGGTGCAGAGAGATAGTCTTTTGAGTATCTCTGATTCGAATACTGTTTCGGGCAGTGAATTCGACAGACCACACGCAACAAAAATATTTTGGATCTTGTTGCCACAAACAGGCCTGAATTTATCGACGGAGTCGGTTAAGAGACAGGGATTAGTGATAGTGTTATAATCACAGCGACGACTATTAGTAAAGTTAATAAATCCATCGAGTAGACT
Organism: Schistocerca serialis cubense; assembly: GCF_023864345.2. Lineage (NCBI taxonomy): Eukaryota > Metazoa > Arthropoda > Insecta > Orthoptera > Acrididae > Schistocerca > Schistocerca serialis. The sequence goes on from NC_064639.1 coordinate 910,913,630, forward strand.
ATGAGATTTTTATGCTGGAACGAGCAAATAAGCATCCTATTTAAAAAAAAGAGTGGTCATCATTAATTCCAGTATGATGGACGTAGAGGAATTCTGAGCAAATTTTAAACTGACTCTAAATTGCGTTTTCGAGAAGTTGTGCTGAATAAGTGGATTATGGACGAAAAAGACCCTCCATAGTTTAATAACAAAATTCGGAAAAATGCTGAAAAACACAAATTCTTGCACTCTTACTTACAAAAATCGCAGATATTTCGACAAACAAAATTTAATAAAAATTCGTTCGTTTATAAAAATAACGTTGCGTGAAGCATACAAGTTCTATTGTCATTCGTTGGAGTAAGATTTTGCCGAGAATCCGAGAAAATTCTGGTCCTGCATAACATCGCTAAACGGATTGATGGCTTCTATTCAGGCACTTGCAGACAAGTTACACATGGTGACAGAATACGGCACAATAAAAGCTGAAGTTTTAAATTTCGCGTTTAAGAAATCACACAGAAGGATCGTGCAGAAATACCGTAGTTCTGACCGTCTCACACACGCTAGCTTCGAGGACATGGAAACAGTCTTCTGTGGGCTTGAGAAGCAACTGAAAGAGCTGAAAACATATAAGTCACCATTTCCTGATGTAATCCCAATTCGGCTGTACAGAGAGTGCTGCACCGTATTGACCCTGTACTTAGCCTGTATTTATCGCGAACCTATCGCCCATCGGAGAGTCACGAGTCTCCGGAAAAAGCGCAGGTGACTCCTGTTGTATAAGAAGGGTAAGAGAACGGATCCGCTAGGTTACAAACCGGTAACGATGTAATCTGTTTGCTGCAGAGTTCTTGAGCGTATCCTGAGCTCGAATGTAATAAATTTCCTTGGAACAGAAAAACTTCTTTCAATAGATCATCACGGACTTACAAGGCTTCACTCGTCCGGACCTCAACTTGCCCTTTTCTCGCACGATATCCTGCAATCCGTGGATGAAGAGCAAGGAGAAGATTCAATACCCGCAGATTTCCGGAAAATCATTTTGCACGGTGCGTCACTGCGCCCTGTGGACGAATATTGTCAGATAGGTGAGTGACTTGAGAACGTTTCAAGCATAGAATCCAGTAAGCTGTCGTGGTCGGTAGTTGTTCATCAGAAACAAAGGTATCGTCAGCAGTGCCTCAGGGAAGGTTATAGGACCGCTCTTGTTCTCTGAACGCGTAAATGATCTCACGGGCAAGATGAGCAGCATCACGAGTGTGTTTGTTGACGACGCTGCAGTATTGTGAAAGTGTCATCGTTGAACAACTACAGAAGATACAAGATGACGGACAAAGTTTCTATTTCGTGAGATAAATCGCAGCTTGCCTTAAATGTAGAAAAATGTAAGTTAATGCAGATGAGCAGAGAAAAACAATCCTATAACTTCCAAATACAGTCACGACGTTTAAATACTAGGTGAGTTGAAACTTCCTGGCAGATTAAAACTGTGTGCCCGACCGAGACTCGAACTCGGGACCTTTGCCTTTCGCGGGCAAGTGCTCTACCATCTGAGCTACCGAAGCACGACTCACGCCCGGTACTCACAGCTTTACTTCTGCCAGTACCTCGTCTCCTACCTTCCAAACTTTACAGAAGCTCTCCTGCGAACCTTGCAGAACTAGCACTCCTGAAAGAAAGGATATTGCGGAGACATGGCTTAGCCACAGCCTGAGGGATGTTTCCAGAATGAGATTTTCAAATGGCTCTGAGCACTATGGGACGTAACATCTTTAGGTCATCAGTCCCCTAGAACTTAGAACTACTTAAACCTAACTAACCTAAGGACATCGCACACATCCATGCCCGAGGCAGGATTCGAACCTGCGACCGTAGCAGTCCCGCGGTTCCGGACTGAAGCGCCTAGAACCGCACGGCCACCGCGGCCGGCTTGAGATTTTCACTCTGCAGCGGAGTGTGCGCTGATATGAAACTTCCTGGCAGATTAAAACTGTGTGCCCGACCGAGACTCGAACTCGGGACCTTTGCCTTTCGCGGGCAAGTGCTCTACCATCTGAGCTACCGAAGCACGACTCACGCCCGGTACTCACAGCTTTACTTCTGCCAGTACCTCGTCTCCTACCTTCCAAACTTTACAGAAGCTCTCCTGCGAGATGTGGTGAGTTGTAAAGCGATATGAATTAGAAGGAATACGTAAGATCGGCAGCTGGGAAGATAAATGCCCAGCTTCGGTTTCTTGATAGAATTCTCGGAAACTGTAGCTCATCTATAATGGAGATAGTGTATAGAACACTAGTGCGACCCATTATTGAAAACTACTCGAGTCTTTGGGATCCTCACCAGGTCAGATTAAAGGATGATATCGAAGCAGTTCAGAGGCGAGTTGCTAGCTTTGTTACCGCTAGGTTTGGTCAGCAACCAAATATTATGGAGATCTTCTTCAACTCAAATGGAAATCCCTGGTGAGAAGACGACGTACTTTTCAGGAAAAACTACTGAGGCAATTTAGAAAATAGGAACGTGCGACTGACTTCTGGAAGTTGTTACTGCCAGTAACGTACATTTTCGATAAAGAATGCGAAGATAAGCTAAGAGAAGATAGGGCTTATACGGAGGCATCCAGACAGCCTTTCTTCCTTGGTTCCATTTGTAATCTCTTGCCGCAGGGGAGTGTCGTAGGACCGTTGCCACTCACAATATATATAAATGACCTTGTGGGTAACATCGGAAGTTCACTGAGGCTATTTGCGGATGATGTTGTAGTATATCGAGAGGTTGTAACAACTGAAAATTGTACTGAAATGCAGGACGATCTGCAACGAATTGGCGCATGGTGCAGGAAATGGCAATTGAATCTCAATGTAGACAAGTGTAATGTGCTGCGAATACATAGAAAGAAAGAGCCTTTATCATTTAGCAGAGCCTTTATCATTTAGCTACAATACAGCAGGTCAGCAACTGGAAGCAGTTAATTCCATAAATTATCTGGGAGTAGGCATTAGGAGTGATTTAAAATGGAATGATCACATAAAGTTGATCGTCGGTAAAGCAGATGCCGGACTGAGGAAATGCAGTCCGAAAACAAAGGAAGTAGGTTACAGTACACTTGTTCGCCCACTGCATGAATACTGCTCACCGGTGTGGGATCCGTACCAGATAGGGTTGATAGAAGAGATAGAGACAGGATCATTTAGTAATCGGGAAAGCGTTACGGTGATGATAGATAAACTCCAGTGGAAGACTCTGCAAGAGAGTCGCTCAGTAGCTCGGTACGGGCTTTTGCTGAAGTTTCGAGAACATACCTTCACCCCCCCCCCCCCCCCCACCACCACCACGAACCATGGACCTTGCCGTTGGTGGGGAGGCTTGCGTGCCTCAACGATACAGATAGCCGTACCGTAGATGCAACCACAACGGAGGGGTATCTGTTGAGAGGCCAGACAAACGCGTGGTTCCTGAATAGGGGCAGCAGCCTTTTCAGTAGTTGCAGGGGCAACAGTCTGGATGATTGACTGATCTGGCCTTGTAACATTAACCAAGACGGCCTTGCTGTTGTGGTTCTGCGAACGGCTGAAAGCAAGGGGAAACTACAGCCGTAATTTTTCCCGAGGGCATGCAGCTTTACTGTATGGTTAAATGACGATGGCGTCCTCTTGGGTAAAATATTCCGGAGGTAAAATAGTCCCCCATTCGGATCTCCGGGCGGGGACTACTCAAGAGGACGTCGTTATCAAGAGAGACAAAACTGGCATTCTACGGATCGGAGCGTGGAATGTCAGATCCCTTAATCGGGCAGGTAGGTTAGAAAATTTAAAAAGGGAAATGGATAGGTTAAAGTTAGATATAGTGGGAATTAGTGACGTTCGGTGGCAGGAGGAACAAGACTTCTGGTCAGGTGAATACAGGGTTATAAATACAAAGTCAAATAGGGGTAATGCAGGAGTAGGTTTGATAATGAATAAAAAAAATAGGAATGCGGGTAAGCTACTACAAACAGCATAGTGAACGTATTATAGTGGCCAAGATAGACACGAAGCCCATGCCTACTACAGTCGTACAAGTTTATATGCCAACTAGCTCTGCAGATGACGAAGAAATTGAAGAAATGTATGGTGAGATAAAAGAAATTATTCAGGTAGTGAAGGGAGACGAAAATTTAATAGTCATGGGTGACTGGAATTCGACAGTAGGAAAAGGGAGGGAAGGAAACGTAGTAGGTGAATATGGATTGGGGCTAAGAAATTAAAAAGGAAGCCGTCTGTTAGAATTTTGCACAGAGCATAACTTAATCATAGCTAACACTTGGTTCAAGAATCATGAAAGAAGGTTGTATACATGGAAGAACCCTGGCGATACTAAAAGGTTTCACATAGAGTATATAATGGTAAGACAGAGATTTAGGAACCAGATTTTAAATTGTAAGACATTTCCAGGGGCAGATGTGGACTCTGACCACAATCCATTGGTTTTGACCTGTAGATTAAAACTGAAGAAACTGCAAAAAGCTGGGAATTTAAGGAGATGGGACCTGGATAAACTGACTAAACCAGAGGTTATACAGAGTTTCAGGGAGAGCATAAGGGAACAATTGACAGGAATGGGGGAAAGCAATACAGTAGAAGAAGAATGGGTAGCTTTGAGGGATGAAGTAGTGAAGGCAGCAGAGGATAAAGTAGGTAAAAAGACGAGGGCTAATAGAAATCCTTGGGTAACAGAAGAAATATTGAATTTAATTGACGAAAGGAGAAAATATAAAAAGGCAGTAAATGAAGCAGGCAAAAATGAATACAGACGTCTCAAAAATGAGATCGACAGGAAGTGCAAAATGGCTAAGCAGGGATGGCTAGAGGACAAATGTAAGGATGTAGAGGCTTATCTCACTAGGGGTAAGATAGGTACTGCCTACAGGAAAATTAAAGAGACCTTTGGAGAAAAGAGAACCACTTGCATGAACATCAAGAGCTCAGATGGAAACCCAGTTCTAAGCAAAGAAGGAAAAGCAGAAAGGTGGAAGGAGTATGTAGAGGGTCTATACAAGGGCGATGTACTTGAGGACAATATTATGGAAATGGAAGAGGAGGTAGATGAAGATGAAATGGGAGATACGATACTGCGTGAAGAGTTTGACAGAGCACTGAAAGACCTGAGTCGAAACAAGGCCCCCAGAGTCTACAACATTCCACTAGAACTACTGACGGCCTTGGGATAGCCAGTCCTGACAAAACTCTACCATCTGGTGAGCAAGATGTATGAGACAGGCGAAATACCCTCAGACTTCAAGAAAAATATAATAATTCCAATCCCAAAGAAAGCAGGTGTTGACAGATGTGAAAATTACCGGACTATCAGTTTAAAAAGTCACAGCTGCAAAATACTAACGTGAATTGTTTACAGACGAATGGAAAAACTGATAGAAGCCGACCTCGGGCAAGATCAGTTTGGATTCCGTAGAAATGTTGGAACACGTGAGGCAATGCTAACTTTACGACTTATCTTAGAAGCTAGATTAAGGAAGGGCAAACCTACGTTTCTTGCATATGTAGACTTAGAGAAAGCTTTTGACAATGTTGACTGGAATACTCTCTTTCAAATTCTGAAGCTGGCAGGGGTAAAATACAGGGAGCGAAAGGCTATTTACAATTTGTACAGAAACCAGATGGCAGTTATAAGAGTCGAGGAACATGAAAGGGAAGCAGTGGTTGGGAAGGGAGTGAGACAGGGTTGTAGCCTATCCCCGATGTTATTCAACCTGTATATTGAGCAAGCAGTAAAGGATACAAAAGAAAAATTTGGAGTAGGTATTAAAATCCATGGAGAAGAAATAAAAACTTTGAGGTTCGCCGATGACATTGTAATTCTGTCAGAGACAGCAAAGGACTTGGAAGAGCAGTTGAACGGAATGGACAGTGTCTTGAAAGGAGGATATAAGATGAACATCAACAAAAGCAAAACGAGGATAATGGAATGAAGTCGAATTAAGTCGGGTGATGCTGAGGGAATTAGATTAGGAAATTAGACACTTAGAGTAGTAAAGGAGTTTTCCTATTTGGGGAGCAAAATAACTGATGATGGTCGAAGTAGAGAGGATATAAAATGTAGACTGGCAATGACAAGGAAAGCGTTTCTGAAGAAGAGACATTTTTTAACATCGAGTATAGATTTAAGTGTCAGGAAGTCATTTCTGAAAGTATTTGTATGGAGCGTAGCCATGTATGGAAGTGAAACATGGACGCTAAATAATTTGGACAAGAAGAGAATAGAAGCTTTCGAAATGTGGTGCTACAGATGAATGCTGAAGATTAGATGGGTAGATCACATAACTAATGAGGAAGTATTGAATAGGATTGGGGAGAAGAGAAGTCTGTGGCACAACTTGACTAGAAGAAGGGATCGGTTGGTAGGACATGTTCTGAGGCATCAAGGGATCTCCAATTTTGTATTGTAGGGCAGCGTGGAGGGTAAAAATCGTAGAGGGAGACCAAGAGATGAATACACTAAGCAGATTCAGAAGGATGTAGGTTGTGGTATGTACTGGGAGAAGATAAGCTTGCACAGGATAGAGTAGCATGGAGAGCTGCATCAAACCAGTCTCAGGACTGAAGGCCACAACAACAACAACAACAACCTTCACCGAGGAGTCAAGCAGTATATTGCTCCCTCCTACGTACATCTCGCGAAGAGACCATGAGGATAAAATCAGAGAGATTAGAGCCCACACAGAGGCCTACCGACAATCTTTCTTTCCACGAACAATACGAGACTGGAATAGAACGGTGAACCGATAGAGGTACTCGAGGTACCCTCCGCCACACACCGTCAGGTGGCTTGCGGAGTATGGATGTAGATGTAGATCTCCCCGCCCCTCCTTCCTACTTGCAGCTATTGTCCACATTAGTCTTTTATGAAGATCTGAGAGGAGCGAAGATTACATTAAAGTTGTTAGTTCACTTATCTTTTCTTGCAGAGTTGGCTCCAATTCTTCTTGTCTATGGCTCTGATTCTGATTCCTGAAGCTGAAAATGTCACATTTTAGATCCTCACGGTTGGATTGATCTAAATAAATTTGAAGATTGTTGTTGCAGAATTTTTTTTGTTACGTTAATATATTTTGTCACATTATAGTATATCATACAGTCCTTTGATTCTTTACTTTAACAAAGCCGAAATTACATTGTTAGCAAAAAATACAAAAACAGGCCCGCTAACATCAGAGGCATACTTACTACTATCTCACTCATCGGAAATAACAATATTCCGAAGGATTTACAGTTTTTCTTGACCAATGAATTTCTATCAGTTTATGTTACATAATTACTTACGATTATTATTTCACAAATGAATCCCGAAATAAACGTAGTAACCAGCACAGTATTGCGTAATTGATAACAGAAATTTTAAGTGTGCCAATAGTTCGTAATTTCAAATATTTCTACAAAATAATTTTAACTGTACATTCAGAACTAGTACTTATCCGTTATAACATCGAAAATAAATTTTAGTTTCAAATATAGTGTAAAATTGTATGTAAGTTTTCAGAAAAACATCTGAGTAATATTGACGTGTCCAAAATTCGAAAATGTTACTGGTATCGACAACTAATGTTGAAGAAAAGTAATGCTAGAGGAGCGTGTCCCGTTACACACTCTCGAGTGGATGGTTCAAATGGCACTGAGCACTATGCGACTTAACTTCTGAGGTCATCAGTCCCCTAGAACTTAGAACTAATTAAACCTAACTAACCTAAGGACATCACACATATCCACGCCCGAGGCAGGATTCGAACCTGCGACCGTAGTCTCGAGTGGAACATTGCAAGAACTATCAACTCTATTTGGCAGGTCTTTATCCGTTCACAAGCGTTTGCAAGGAAAAAACGTCATATTCTTCACGCCTGAACATTCATAATGGTCTTTTAATTAAAAATGGAGCCACTTCAATCTTCCCTGACACTACTCGCTTTTAATGTGTTTCAGACTCGCGAGTAGTAAAACAAAATGAAATGATTTTCGACCATGATTTGCAGACATACATTAAGTATGTTGATAAACTAATAGAAAAAGCTCATTTCGAAGTCCTAGAGTAGGTACAGTTCACTCTGTCCGAGACAGGCAGCATCTTGTAGTCAAAAATCTGAGTGGAGAACTTCATGATACTCTAAAAACGTACATCAGGTCAATGGATAAAATTAAAGCTCATCCTTTCAGTTCCCCACTGTTTGTGAAGTTATCTGAAGGAAACGGTAAGAATGTCACGATGAGATAAGCTGATTCTCGAGAGGTGATAGTTTGCAGAGGCTTGTTGACGTGTACGACTCAGCTGAAGGTTTCCTTGGGAATGAGGATCCACCACGTGTGGCGAGTTAAAACATTGCAAGAACTATCAACTCTATTTGGCAGGTCTTTATCCGTTCACAAGCGTTTGCAAGGAAAAAACGTCATATTGTTCACGCCTGAACATTCATAATGGTCTTTCAAGTAAAAATGGAGCCACTTCAATCTTCCCTGACACTACTCGCTTTTAATGTGTTTCAGACTCGCGAGTAGTAAAAGAAAATGAAAAGATTTTCGACCATGATTTTCAGACGTACATTAAGTATGTTGATAAACTAAAAGAAAAAGCTCATTTCGAAGTCTTGGAGGGAATATGCATGTCCCAGAATGGTTTACTATTCCACTTGATTTAAAAATAGATAAGGAAGGTAGTAAGCCTAGCTTAGAAGTTGAACGGGCTGAAATGCGTGTATATCCCGAAGCTAAGTAGTTGTTTGAAAATGAAAACATCCGTGAATTTTCGAGCAATAACAATGTTGCCACTAAATATTCCAAGCTCAGAGCATAAGACGAACCGTTCCTATCTGCATTCCCAGCCTCATATATGATTGGCGCTGGTTTAGGCAGGCGAACGTAATTTTGACAAAACAGGAGAACAGCTTGAATTTGAAAAACCGTGGTGACTTGTGACTGAAACTTACAGTTTTCAACTAAATATGTATTATGATACCTATGATTTAAGAACTATAAGCTATTTCCATCCATAAACAATTCTGTTATGTTTCAGGATTATAATAACAGTGTAAAATATCCCCTTTTTCTGTTAATGTTATTGGGTGGATTTTATAAGATATACAGGGTGAGTCACTAACTATTGTCACGTAGAATAACTTCGAAAGTATGATAGTAGCTGAAAAGTTTGCAGGACAATTGTTGCATGGGACAACGGGAGCCATAATATGACGTTGGTTTTTGTTGATAGGTAGGGTCACTTCAGATATATGAAGGTCAACTTTGTTTTTTTATGTGGGATGCTATAGTTTGATACTTATTTTCTAATAGCGGCTATCGAGACGAATCCAATGATGTGTAACGCTTAAAGGTCAACGAAGGTCACAAAGGTGGCATGAACGTCCATTTACAGCCGGTGTTCGAAGTGATGACCATTGGTATCAATGCAGTGCTGCAATCTTCTTATCATGGGCTGAGTGGTATTCCTTACCACTTCGGCTATAATCGAAGCACATCCTATGATAATTCTCTCTCGTATATGGTTCAAATAGTAAATATTCGCCGAATATGGCGTATCCATCTAACATGTCATTGACATGTAAACACCACTCGACGGTTTCGCAATACAACACTAATAAGAATGGTAAGACTAGTATCGTCTAATCAAGCGAATGTGAATGATATATTCCTTCGAAGAACAAGTCTATATGCTTCTCGTTTACGGAGAATGCTAACAAAATTCAGTAAGAGCTAGAGACCTACACACTGAAAGATATCCTCAACTTACTGACTCTACACGCCCTACATTTAAAAATATGTGTACGATAAATTGAGAACAACTGGATCTTTAACGCATCGGAATCATATCCGGCAAATGAAAGTTACCTACGAGGAAACGGAAATCTGTACCCGTGCCACTGTGGTTCGAGATCCTTGTGTTTATCGCAATTCTCGTCAAATCACAAGGGAATCTAGATCGAGCCAGAGTAGTGTTGTTCGTGTTCTGCATCGCCATAAATATCATCCTTACCATATCAGTCTCCACCAAGAATTAACTGGTACGGATTGTACTCGTCGCACTGAATTCTGCCGATTGGTTCAACTTCAGATTCAGAGGCATGTCACATTTACTAATTCGATTTTTTTTTTTTTGACGAGGCTGCATTCACGAACAATGGAAATGTTAATTTGCATAACATGCATTTTTGGGCAACTGAAAATCCATGTTGGCTGCAGCAAGTTGCACACCAATAACCGTGGTCGGTACATGTATGACGCGGGGCTCTGGAGGACAGAACCATAGGCCCTTATTTCATCCAAGGAAATCTTAATGGTAGGAAGTACATCCCATTCCTGCAAGAAACATTAGGTGTGTTATTGGAAGAAATACCTTTAGGAACAAGGAACAGAATGTGGTATCAATACGATGGGTGTCCTGTACGTTTTTCGCTGATGGCTAGAAATGAGTTGCAGAGACAATTTCCAAATCGTTGGATTGGACGCGGATGAGATGTGTCGTGGCCGGCTTGTTTGCCAGACTTGAAGCCTCTGGATTTTTTCTTGTGGGGATTAGTAAATGACATTGTTTACAAAGATGTTCCAACTACACCCGAAGATATGCGAGAGAGAATTGTCATAGCATGTGCTTCCATAAGTGCCGAAGTGATAAGGAATACCACTCAATTCGTGATAAGAAGATTGCAGCACTGCATTGATACCAATCGTCATCACTTCGAACACCTTCTGTAAATGGACGTTCATGCCACCTTCGTGACTTTCGTTGACCTTCAAAGACGTTAAGACCATACTGTTACACATCACGTGATTCGTCTCGACAGCCGCTAACAGAAAATAAGTACCAAACTGTATCATCCCATCTAAAAAAAATAAAAAATTAAAAAAAAGTTGAGTTTCATATCTCTGAAGTGACCCCACCTAGCAACAAAAAACCAACGTCATATTATGGCCCCCGTTGACCAATGTAACATTTTGCCCAACAAAATTTTCAGCTCCTGTCATACTTTAGGAGTTATTCTTGGTGACTCACCCTGTAGAAACTGTAAATTCCTTTGTTGGGTTGCTATGCAGGTCTCCTTACTGCTTAACATCAGAAATGCAAGCAATGATTTAATGTTTTTGTTAAATATTTAATCTTGGGGTCGGTCGATAAGAAGGCGAATATCCTTTGAAAGGATCGACGGGATAGACGGTTTGGAACCGTTGATCTACATTTATAATGGAAGACGGAGAAGAGACAACTAAGACATCTTAAACTGAACGCCTAGAGGTTACTGTGAATAGTGACAGGTAAGTTAGACCCAATAAGTACGTTCGTGGAGAAACGAACAATATTTCAGTACCAATTGTCAAACTTTGTGAACTACTGCAACGTGAGTACATTCTTCACGAATAATACTGTTAGTAAACAGCGATGAGAACGCTTTACCACTACCTGCGCTCTACTAGCTTCGGCAGTTATCGCGGTACAAGCGTTCGTCGATAAAGACCACAGATAAACGCTCTTGTCCTTGTGTCTTTCGTGACGTACGTATCTTACGGTTTATTTCTTCGATAATTCCACCGCTTTCTTTCAAGGAAATGGTGATTAATCCCGCCACCATTTTGGAACAGGAATCACAAATCATCCTTTCCGTCCAAACAGGACTCGAATGCTTGCGGAAATATTTTTTTAACGTTTCCTTTGTGTTAAGTCATACTACACAGTCATTTCGTGAAATATGCCCGTGTTGTAGGCCCCTGCACAATACTCGTTCATATTTTTGCGCATATTTGAGCTCATACCAGGTGCGATCAACCTGTAAGACTCCCGTGTTCTCCAGTTCATTCTCACGTACGTATATCGTCAATTTTTTTCTAAATTTTCGCGTAATATATGTACATTATGTGCCCCAAAATAATCGTTGGATATTTGCGTAGTGTCTAATAAAGCTTTTCTGAATTTATCGTACAGTTTTGCTTTTTACGTCTAAAAGTGGTCCAAATAAGGCACGAATGTAGACAACGGTCTAGGCTAGCGACAGCTTGTTCCCACAACGTTTATTTCGCTTTTACTTTGCCGGCCGGTGTGGCCGAGCGGTTCTATGCGCCTCAGTCTGGAACATCGCGACCGCTACGGTCGCAGGTTCGAATCCTGCATCGGGCGTGGATGTGTGTGCTGTCCTTCGGTTAGTTAGGTTTAAGTAGTTCTAAGTTCTAGGGGACTGATGACATCAGATGTTAAGTCCCATAGTGCTCAGAGCTATTTGAACCATTTTTGCTTTTACTTTCTTTTGAAATCACCGCTTACGACCATATTGTCACCTTACATCCTAACCTAGACGGTGGGCTATGCTACAGATCAGTGTGTCAAGGCAACCATGAATTTAGGAAAAGAGAGCATATCACACTCTAGCCTGGCCATGCCATTCACGTTTAGCAGACGGTCATACAGTATTGCTGAGCGCGTTTTCTTAAGATAACGGTTTTTTTTTTTTTTTTAATTTGATGTTCGACCTTATCGACTTGAATGAAACGTAATACGAGTACTTTAAAATGACGCACAAAGAAATTATTCCCGGATCAAATTACCACCTTGTCTTCAGCAACTGAGAAACAACAGAAATGTTTTTCACGGCTTAGAATGTCCACTTTATAAGTTAAAACATAGCGTTTAATTGACGCACAGCAGGCGTAGCAACGTCTTGCTATTACTGATTAAATTGTCATTTACAGAACTTAATACGATCTGCGGCACTCCGCCGGCTGAATCTAGTCTGTAAGAAATGCAGTACAAAAATGCAAAATCAAAGGAGAAAATTCACGTTTATCAATGGTACGAGTAATTCTGTTTGATGTCCTCCTTCATGCTGCAACGGTCAGCTCTAAAGTGTATTGTGCTACCCACATGAAATTGAGGAAACTACTTCGGCGTGTTTGTCGCCACAAAAATGCAAACGAACTTCTCCTTCGTGACAACGCAAGGCCTCACACAAGTCTGCGCATCCCAGAGGTCCTCACAAAACTTCATTGGATTGTTCTCCCTGAACCACCCTACACCCCTTTCTCGCAACTTCCGACATCCATCTGTTTAGCCCAATGAAGGATGCGCTTCGCGGGAAGCTGTGCGTTGATGATGGAGATGTTATTGATGCAGAAAGACGTTGGTTCCGACATCGAAAAGTAGAGTGGTACTATGCAGGCATACAGACCTTCCTAGTAAGGTGGCGAATTGCTGTCGCATTGAAAGGAGATTATGTTGAAAAATAGAGTTTTGTAGTCAAAAGAGTTGGGAGTAATATGGTGTACTGGAATCCCGAATAAAATCAACCTGCTTTCAGGAAAAAAATGTGTTGCATTACTGACTGGGAGCCCTCGCACGTTCGCGTTGGATTATAAAAAAAGCGGATACGTTCCCCTTTAAAAGACTCTGACAGGAAACTGCCTCTACTCGCTTTCCACCTTCCTTGCTACAAATTTTGGCATGTGAACATAGTTTCGCTTATTTGCACTGAAAGACCGAGCACAGAAATACTGACGGTAGAAGAGAGAGGAGACAATGCCAGTGGGAGAGAAAAAGAGTGGAACAGAAACAATGGCAGTGGGATGGAGAGACAGTGAATGTAGCAGCCGGACTAAGTGACCGAGCGGTTCTAGGCGATACAGTCTGGAATCGCGCGACCGTTACGGTCGCGGGTTCGAATCCTGCCTTGTGCCTCGATGTGTGTGATGTCCTTAGGTTAGTTAGGTTTAAGTAGTTCTAAGGCGCTAGGTGACGATCAGTTTGGCTTTAGGAAAAGTAAAGGGACGAGAGAGGCAATTCTGACGTTACGGCTAATAATGGGAGCAAGGCTAAAGAAAAATCAAGACACTTTCATAGGATTTGTCGATTGGAAAAAGCGTTCGACAATATAAAATGGTGCAAGCTCTTCGAGATTCTGAAAAAAGTAGGGGTAAGCTATAGGGAGAGACGGGTCATATACAATATGTACAACAACCAAGAGGGAATTAAAATTGCCACACCACGAAGATCACGTGCTACAGACGCGAAATTTAACAGACACGAAGAAGATGCTGTGATATGCAAATGATTAGCTTTTCAGAGTATTCACAACAGGCTGTCGCCGGTGGCGACACCTACAACGTGCTGACATGAGGAACGTTTCCAACCGATTGCTCATACACAAACAGCAGTTGACCAGCGTTGCCTGGTGAAACGTTGTTGTGATGCATTGTGTAAGGAGGAGAAATGCGTACCATCACGTTTCCGACTTTGATAAAGGTCGGATTGTAGCCTATCGCGATTGCGGTGTATCGTATCGCGACATTGCTGCTCGCGTTGGTCGAGATCCAATGACTGTTAGCAGAATATGGAATCGGTGGGTTCAGGAGGGTAATACGGAACGCCGTGCTGGATCCCAACGGCCTCGTATCACTAGCAGTCGAGATAACAAGCATCATATCCGCATGGCTGTAACGGATCGTGCAGCCACGTCTCGATCCCTGAGTCAACGGATGGGGACGTTTGCAAGACAACAACCATCTGCACGAACAGTTCAACGACGACGTTTGCAGCAGCATGGACTATCAGCTCGGAGACCATGGCTGCGGTTACACTTGGCGCTGCATCACAGACAGGAGCGCCTGCGATGGTGTACTCAACGACGAACCTGGGTGGACGAATGGCAAAACGTCATTTTTTCGGATGAATCCAGGTTCTGTCTACTTCACCATGATGGTCGCATCCGTGTTTGGCGACTTCGTGGTGAACGCAAATTGGAAGCGTGTATTCGTCATCGCCATACTGACGTATTACCCGGCGTGAAGGTATGGGGTGCCATTGGTTACACGTCTCGCTCACCTCTTGTTCGCACTGACTGCACTTTAAACAGTGGACGCTACATTTCAGATGTGTTACGACCCGTGGCTCTACCCTTCATTCGATCCCTGCGAAACCCTACATTTTAGCAGGATAATGCACTACCGCATGTTGCAGGTCCTGTACGGGCCTTTCTGGATACAGAAAATGTTCGACTGCTGCCCTGACCTGCACATTCTCCAGATCTCTCACCAATTGAAAACGTCTGGTCAATGGTGGCTGAGCAACTGGCTCGTCACAATACGCCAGTCACTACTCTTGATGAACTGTAGTACCGTGTTGAAGCTGCATGGGCAGCTGTACCTGTACACGCCATCCAAGCTCTGTTTGTACAGTCTGGAACCGCGCGACCGCAACGGTCGCAGCTTCGAATCCTGCTTCGGGCATGGATATGTGAGATGTCCTTAAGTTAGTTACGTTTAAGTATTTCTAAGTTCTAGGGGACTTATGACCTCTGATGTTAAGTCCCATAGTGCTCAGAGCCATTTGAACCAAGCTCTGTTTGACTCAATGCCCAGGCGCATCAAGGTCGTTATTACGGCCATAGGTAGTTGTTCTGGGTAATGATTTCTCAGGATCTATGCATCCACATTGCGTCAAAATGTAATCACGTGTCTGTTCTTGTATAATATATTTGCCCAATGAATACCCGTTTATTATCTGCATTTCTTCTTGGTGTAGCAATTTTAATGGCCAATAGTGTAGTTTCCCACCTTTCCGTCACAGTCTTTTAAATAGGAACATATTCGCCTTTTTAGTGATACGACGGAGCATTTTTCCGCTGTCAAGGAATACACCTCCACTGCTATCCCCCTGACTCGTCACTGTACAAACGCACTCGTAAAAGTGCTGGGGCTCGTGAACTGTAGAGTTCTCGGTGCGGAATCGGAACTGTTCTGGGAGGAACATGTTAAGCTCCATAAAGAATTTTTGGAGCGACTGCACTTAACGAAGTTCAGAATGTTTCCTAGGAAATCAAGGAGGGAGATGGGTCTATATATTTCAGGGAAGAAGTTTGGAAAGAGAAACTATCGACTTCAGCCGCCTTTCGTGCAGAGGTGTAGTAGGGTAAAGAAAGACAGCGGTTCTAGAAGCGACTCAGTAAGGTGAAATTTGTGGACGGAGGTGTTTGAGTAAAGGAACCCTAATACAATCTGGACCAGGTGCTTTGTGGCTGCCCTAACGCTTGATGAGAGAACACACAGTGTCGTCCACTGCGTCAGATACCCTGCCCGGCAGTCCACCCTCTGTTGAGTTCGTTTGAGGACTGTCAATTCGTGACACTCACTCATCATCGATGACGTGACTTCGGAATTTTATCTCCAGTGATTTGGCCATAATTTCTCCATTTGTCGATCGAAGTAGGCTAGACCGATTTCACCGTGGAGAGGCCTCACGGTACTAGAGGGCTTCTTCTGCTGCGTGAACACCTCCAAAAAATGTTCCGAGGGCGTCCGGTAGCTTTCGAGGATCGAAGCTTTTCATTCCAACAGCACAGTCGGTGCTCAGCAGTATATTCTTGACGTGGACTTCGAGACTCCTCGGCGTTCTTCAATCGACAGGGTCGCGAAATCGCAACACTTCTGTCTCGTCTTGTGTTTTGCATAGTGAGGTCCTAAGTACTAAGTTCGGTGGCAAGCCTGGCACTACAATCGCTAGTGCAGGTGTGGAGAATATGCTTGAACACTTGACTGCCCAATACACCTCCCTGCCCGAACACAGTTATAAGAGATCTTCCACATATTGCCCAATTGGAAGCTACATTTCCTCTATATCCGGTTCATACCGAAATCACGACTGCACAAGACTGTTTAGATCCGACATGACGTATTTCCTTATTTGGGTATTAAATCATGAACTTCTGATTAAGAAAGCAGTTTGCTTCATGTTCAGATCGGATAAGTCCTAAGTAATGAATACTGAATTACTTCGAAACTAATAATCAGATTTTGAAGAATGGGATGCCGTTGCAGTCGTCTCTCTTACAACTACGATGTTAGCAGCAGAAGTGATTACAGTTCCATTTAAAAAATAAAGTTGCTAGCGGTATCTCTGTAGCTATGAAACCAGGCTATGTGTCGTTTAGTGAGGACTTTCCCACAATTCATCTGGGCAGAAGTAGTATTACAATACCAAAATAGTAGATTATATTACATTAAATGTACTTTTTGTTCCATAAATCCGTAGTAATGGAGTCCTCAAGGTTGTAGACCACCTGGTAAAACAATACATATTTACCAATAAAAACGGTTATACTAATGTACATTCACAATAATGGTCCACATGGGTGTGTAATAAATAAAAGAAAATGCGGAAAGCTTTGAACTGTACAGCTTAGCTGAATGACCCTGACTTTCGTTACGCTGGTGTTCAACTCCCCTTGTGGGGAACTTTTCGTGTGTACTTGTTAAACTCTGTCTCATCTCTTTCCGGGAGTGCACCTGGGACATTATTATTAAACCTTCCAATATTTCAGGTGCAAAAGTTATGTGGCAGCATGCTCCGAAAAATAAAAAGTACTTCTTGTCAAGGAGCGTCACTGACTAACTCCAGAGTGCGATGCGGTGCCTGTTGGGCGTCAACGTCATTAAACGAAGAACTAACAGACAATATGCATTAAGCTTCGTTTAAAACAGGAACATTAAATGGAAGACGTAAGTCCATAATGGTTTGGGATCAGATGGCTGATTTACGTCTGCATAGATACTCCGCAACCCACCGTAAGACGCTTGGCGGAGGGTGCCCTGTACCACTCCTAGTCGTATCCGTTCCTGTTCCACGCGCAATAGTGCGATGAAGAAACGACCGTCTATATGGCTCCGTATGAGCCCCAGTTTCTAGTGTCTTATCTTCGTGTTTCTTGCGCGAAATGTGTGTTGGCAGCAGTAGGATCGTCCCGCAGTCAGCTTCAAATGCGAATTCTCTAAATTTTCACGACAGTGTTCCTCGAAAAGTAAGTCGCCTTCCCTCCAGGGATTCCCATTTGGGTTCCCGAAGCATATCTGTAACGCTTGCGTGCTGTTCGAACATACCATTACCAAGTCTAGCAGCCCGCCTCTGAAGTATTTCGATATCTTCCTTTAATCAGACCTGGTGTAGATCCCAAACACTCGGGCTGTACTCAAGAATAGGTCGCACTAGCATCCTATATGCGGTCTCCTCTGCACATGAACCACGCTTTCCTAAAAGTCTCCCAATAGACAGAAGTCGACCGTTTGCCTTGCCTACCACAATCCTTAAATACTGATTCCATTTCATATCACTTTGCAACATTATAACCAGGTATTTTAAAGACGCGACTGTGTCAAGCAGGACACTACTAATGCTGTATCCAAATATTAGAGTTTGTTTTTCCAACTCATCACCATTAATTTGCATGTTTCTACATTTAAGGGCAGCTGTGATGCTGACTCAGAACATGAGCTTACAATAAAGTATGAGCGGATTCCATGTATTGTCGAAATTAAAATCCTCATCTCAATTGATTAAGCTGTCTACTACTTACGAAAGCACCACGAGTGGGATTACCGAAGTGTCCGATTCCACCCATCTGCTTTTATCCATGACGTCATCAATATGGCGGAAATGGCTATTCTAAGCGTCTCCGATATGGCGCCTATGATGTCAGTACATACACACGGCCACAAACACGAAAATACGTACAAATAAGACAATAACATCTCCCTCCAAAAATATCATCAAACTAACAGTGCAGCTGCAGGAAATTAGGGGTTTTAGGGAGGGGCCAGCTAAATACAACAGTAAAAAAAAGAGACACCACGATCCCAAAACACAAAAATGACGAACAAAAAAAATTACAAAATCTACGGGCACCAGACACTTCCCTTGACCTATATAGGTCAACCATAACTATTGATACTAATAAACTACCACCTACAACTACGAAAAACAAAAGCAAAACCACAACACATCAAAAATTCAAAAGCCAAACCTCCCTGCGTAAATTCAAACACATTCAATACACAAAAAAAACCACAACAAAACATCTACAAACACAACCAACTCAAAAACTCCGCGTGGTAATGACGTCACACACCACAACACCCTTACGTCATGGGTCAAAGCTGACGGGTGGAATCGGACGCTTCCGTTGACACTCATGGGTTTATCTAAAGAGTCCCAAAAAAGTGTGTTTTTTTCATTATGTGAATGTTGTTCTAATTCATAAAGCGTATAGCAGACACGTGCGGCTCAGCCTTCACATATATACACGGCTGCTGAAGGGGGTACGCCGCTGGTCACAGACACATCACTCCTACAAACTGCACGTTGCTTATATCGTATAACATTCACCACATTGACACGGAATTTTATAAATCCCCGCTTGTGGTAACAGCATATCAGCCTTGATGCTTAATAGGAGATGTGCAGGAAGACAGTCAGTGGGGTTCTGGAAGGTACCGACAGGGATGTGGAGCCCTGCTGACTCCAGTGACGAGGACAGCGGCGCTACATTTCTCAACTGAGGATCAGTGGCATAAACAGCCTGACTGAGGTGGTCTCACAGATTCCCGATTGAGTTTTGATCCGGAGGGTTTGGTGGCTAGAAGAGTACAGTAAACTTATTCTGATGCTCTTTGAACCACGCACGTGCACTGCGAGCTGCGTAACATGCTGCATTCTCCCGCTGGTAGATGCCATCGTGCCGAGGAAACACAAACGGTATGTAGGGGTGGACATGGTCCCAGAGGATGACGCATTGTTGTGTTGATCCACTGTGCATTCCGTCCGCCCCCAGTAGCTGGATGGTCATCGCGACAGAATGTCAATCCTAAGGGCTCAAGTTCGATTCCCGGCTGGGTCGGAGATTTTCTCCGCTCAGGAATGGGTGTTGTGTTGTAATAATCATCATTTCATCCCTATCGTCGCGCAAGTCGCCGAAGTGGCATCAACTTGAAAGATTTGCACCCGGCGAACGGGTTACCCAATGGGAGGCCCTAGTCATACGACATTTATTTATTTACTGTGCGTTCCAGAATGATGAGATCATCCAGGAACAAAAACATTTCCCAGACCACAACGCTCCCTCCTCGAGCCTGGGCTCTTCCGATGAGTGTTCACAGTGATTGCTTTCAGACATTTCACGACGAATACGCAAACGTCCATGTGTCCAATGGTGCATAAAATGTGATCCATCTGACAAACCCACCTGCCACTACCCAATGGACGTCCAGTTCCGGTACTGATGCGCAATTTCTAGCCTTTGTCGCTGGTGAACAGCAGTCAGTATGGGTGCATACGCCAGGCCCCTGCTGCGGGGGCCCAAACAAAGCAATGTTCGCTGAACAGTCGTCGACGAGGCACTGTCAGTAGCCCCATGATTTATCTGGGCGGTCAGTTGCTCAACAGTTGCACGCCTACTCGCCTGTACACATCTCCGCAGCCATCGTTCACCCTTGTCATCTATGCACCACAGTTTCCACAGTGCTGGTTATGGATACATTCATTTTGCCATGCACGGTACACTTTAACCATAGTGGCATGCAAGCAGTTTACAAACTTAGCCATTGTAGAAATGCTTCCACGCTTGGCCAGAAAGCCAAAGATCATGCCAATTTGGATATCAGATAAATCAATGATTTCCACATTATCACAACGACTGCACTGTTTTCCACGTCGCCCGACATGCATTATGTGCTCAACACTGCTAGAGCTGTCACCAGCCGTCTGTGAGTGAGTTGATGTTGAACCTAGTCTGTAGTCACATTACTCTGATTGAGCCGTATATTTGCTCACATTTCTGAGTACCAGGATACATGATCTAATCACTCTAATGTTCGAGAGTTGAACATAACCAATACATACAAATGTTTCCTAATAATGGCCTCAAAAAGGTAACGGAAGATGGTAAAGCTTAATCGTAAGGCAATAGGCATACCACAGACACTGGCACAAGCAAGCTATCAGAGAAAAAATGCATAAACTAGATAGGGAAATAACAAAGAAGGTTCGTCCAGCTTTTATGGAAACGTACTCGAGGTATTGATAGAGCACCAGTCAAAGGAATTCACAAACAATTAATCAGCCGTGAAAGTGATTGAGACGAGGGACAAGAGTGCATGAGTGTTGCTAACCACAGACGCATGAAGTACAGGATGCTGCAAGATACCCCCCATTTGCAGATAAGAGCGCGTTTCACTTTATTTCCAGTTTTGCTGTTTCACATACGTTAAGTGAAGGTATCAGCGCTGCAGTACCTATGAAGTAAGGAGAAAGACCGGCTGGGGTGGCCGAGCGGTTCTAAGCGCTTCAGGCTGGAACCGCGCGACCACTACAGTTGCAGGTTCGAATCCTGCCTCGGGCATGGATGTGTGTCATGTCCTTAGGTTAGTTAGGTTTAAGTAGTTCTAAGTTCTAGGGGACTGATGACCTCAGAAGTTAAGTCCCATAGTGCTCAGAGCCATTTGAACCATTTTAGGGAGAAAGCTGTTGGTTCCCACGCTGGCTAGCAGAGGCGGTTGGCCATCTGGCGCTTTCAGGTGCCAATGCAGAAATCGCACCTGATGTCAGCAAAAAGACGCTTAGGGAAAGTACAGATATTCTGGCGCGGTTCAAGTAGTTATTATTAATAAAGATTTGCTAACGAAAGTTGCCTTTTGCCACTCAGTCTATGCGTCATAAATAGCATATCTTAGTAGATTTACAATTCCACGAAACGTTAATATTAATGAATAAATGAATAATTTTAGCATAACAGAAGATGTACATTTCATACAACTATACTGATTGTATGCTCAAGTTATAGACTGGGCGCCATAGTCCGTAGTCGTCGATAGGCTGCCTGTCGATCGAGTCAGACAATGTTCTCGTACCGTTAATAGTTAGCTTGTAATCAGTGTGAACAATTCCATTTTACGGTGTTTCTTAAATAAACGCACCATAATGGCATCCCGTATGAAAATTATTTGGACAAAAACCTCTTCCCATTTCGTTGTGTAGAACTTAGACAGTAGTATTGAGGTTTCAGATCCCGACAGAGCTTCTACGTCTCTGCAAGGGAATATAAAAATTACGAGATCATCTCCTCCTAACAGATAGGAAGAATCCCTAAGCAGCGGCTCACTAAGTCAGTACAGGTGCTGATTGACTTAATTATTGTTATACTATAGTTATACTATACGCCCCTTATACCACCATCTACGGACTCACCGGCTACACTGAGACATTTCTGGAGGTTTAGTACGACTGGAGGGTTCTTGCATTTAGCATCTCTGGTGGGGAGGTGAATTCTCGTAAATTTGGATAGATTACAGTGAATGCTTCTTACACGTTGTCGCAATTTGAATAGTTTGTAGTGGAATGCATCTTGCACTTGGCATCTTGTGAGTTAAATGCCACTATAGAGAAATAACTTGCCACGGAAAAAATTATTAATTGCAAATTTATGGGCAAAATAGGAAGAGCAATTTCGATTAAAAACGCGACTAGAAAAGAAGCGGGAAGCGAACAATAACTACGATAAGTGATTGCAATGTGTAATCACTTTTCACATGAACGAATCAAATATTAGCGAGAAATGTCTGAGGAGACTGGTCAGAGATGCATGATGTATTGCAGCTATCAGAATCAAAAGAAGGTCCTGTAGTCAGGATGAATGATATTGTAGGTAAAGAGGGGCAGGAAGTCCCATTAAATACTGTAGATACGACAGAAAATGTTATTGAGTCAGACAATGGTTACGGAATGTACGTCGACAGAAAATGAACCTAATAAAATTAATGCTTCAGCGTTTAATATACAAGCCATGTTTTCAGCTATGATGAGTAAACTAGAGGAAAGTGCTCGGGAAACTAAACAACTAAACTAAAAACTGGAAATGACTAATAACAAAATAGAAGAAACTGCTGGGGAAACTCACAGTGAGCTAGAAGAAAATAACCAACAACTCCAAGCAGCTAAGAAGAGAATAGAGCGAAGTGCTAGAGACACTAAAGAACAGTTGATAAAAACTATGAAGTAAATTAAGAAGAACACCGCTGATGGTTTGGATAAATGTATTAGGGACACTAACCAAAATGTCACAGTCGTGGGCGAAAATTTTGAGAATATAATCAAGGAACAGCGGGCGGCGGCTCAAAATTTGGAAAAAGGACTCATCACTGGGGGAAGCAGCGCAGCAAATCACAGTGTACTTGCTAAAGAATTACAACAGAATACTAAAACTGTAGTTCACAATTTTGGTAAGGAGACTGAAAAATGAATGCATCGATCTCCAATGTATATGAAAAATTAGATGAAACACAGACCATTTTATCTAATAAAATATCTTCAGTAGAAACAAACACTAAAGATATATCCACAAAAGTTGCTAGTATTCAGAAAGAGGTCAGGGATTTTACTAACAAAGGCATTCATATCTTTGTTTAAATGGTTGAAAAGAAATAAAATACACTCAACAGTAAAAGATATTATTACTGTAAATAATAGTTGAACCAGTACAAATGAAGAACTTTGTTTAAAAGTTTGTACTGTGCATAATTTTTCTGCAAAATGGAAACTTCATCCTAAAGCTTTTCTAAAACATTACCAAGGTCTATTATCGGAAAAATGGGATGAGAGGAGGAAAATAGGATGTTTTACAAATAGAACAGAAGGAGATACTCTTTCACGGGGAATGAATGGGGAATGAATCATGTCGAGCGAACGACGAATTCATTAAAAAAATTCTTAGAGAAGTTCTGGTGTAACAGTACTCAATGCAGTGTTACAAACAGCATCTTCAGGGGCAAAAATTTCTTAGACAGTGGATATGATAGCTATAAAGAATATTTTTAAGATTTCTGCGAAAAGAAATTGTATTTAGATAACTTCCTTAGTGAGGAAGACCTTATTGCCGTACTATTGGTCAAACTACCAGTGAGTCTTCAGGAAAAATTAATAGGGATATCGAAAAAGAAACCAGAAGATATTTTACAACCTTTACACCGGCTGGATGCAATTTCAGGGGAATAAACATCCAGTAATGGCTGGAGAGGAGTAAATTGGAAACCGAGAGAAAGTGGTAATTGGAGGAAACAAAACAGAAACCGCAATGAGCAGAGGGAACATAACAGAAATCAGAATGGGAGAGACGACGAAAGCCATGGCAATGGGTTCAACAGATATCGTAGAGGAGGCTGGACCTGAGGAGGTGATAATAATCACAGTACAAAGCGAAATCAAGAACGAGAGACTTAATGATGATAGAACAGAAAGAAACCACGAAAGGGGAGACCAGGAAAGGGAAAACTAGAAAGGAGTTTGTGTGAGGTCCAAACACAAGCTCAATAACTGACGGCCTATTGACTATGAAGAGGTTGATAAGCGAAGGTCCTGGTAATATTAGAAAAGTTCATTTTGAACGAGATAAAGTAGATAGCAAAGAGAAATACCAACCCATTGTAGATAGGGAAATTAATGGAATTGAAGAAACTACTGTTATTGGTGTGGCTAGCAGATTATGTGCTGTAGCAGAAGGGCTGTATGACCAAATAAAAGCTAGAACTTGGGTTCCAGTGTTGCAGCCACAAGGAGTTACGGTTGTATGTGTTGTTGGACGAAAAAGTCAGAAAATAAAGAATCAAGCGTTATTAGAGCTAAATGTTCAAGGAATTTCATCAGGCGTTAGTGCTTTGGTGGTACCAAACCTTTGTGTTAGATTGGTAATGGGATAGATTTTTTGCGGGACCACAGTGCAATCATGGATTTAGGAAAGCGTAGTATGACCCTAACGGTGAATGGTGCTCAGAGAGAAATTAAATTTTGTTTCGTTCCAAAGGAAAAGTGCAAGATAAGTACTACCTAGAAAATGTACGACTGTTTTCAGTGGGGAGTAGATAAAGGAAGGTATTCCACAGAAGAAATGGAATCAGGATCAGCGTGGGGTTGGTTCAAGGATAGTAAACTAAATAAAGAAAAAGGAAAGCATATTGATGTTATTGATACAGACGGGAAAAGAGAGCTAGAAAACGTGTTTTTAAAATATAAAGAAGTATTTTATGATAGACCAGAGTTAATGAAGGGAGAGCCTTATGAATTTAAAGTCAAGCCACGTCAACCTTTCAAGTTGAGACCACGGGTAATACCGGTAACGAAAAGAAGGCCATAGATAGAACAATACAGAGGATGTTGTCTTTACAGATTATAGAGAGATTAACCAGTCAGTACTGTAACCGACTAGTTTACATTACCAAAAAGAATGTTTCAGTATCAGTGACATTGAATGCTAGGGTATAAATAAGGTGACAGAATCTAGGAACAATAGACCAGAAAACTTAGAGGAATTAGTACAGAAATTTGAGAGCGCTAATACGTTATCTAGTCTGGACCAGGACTTAATAGTTGTTGTTAAAGAATCAATTAAGTAAAGAATAAAATAATTTAAAGAGGATAATGTTTCAAGAATTAATTAAATTAACGGACTGTCACGTAACCTTAGAATTGTTTATTACATAATAATTATTTGAAAGGAATTCACTATCTCATGAAGGTAGTAGTTAATTAAAAGTTTTGAATTTTGGCCACTTGGGCAGAACCAAAGACATACGGTAGACTACGCTCTTGTACCGTTAATAGTTTGCTTATAATAAGTGTGAAAAAGTTCACTTTATGATTTTTCTTAAATAACTGCAACGCAAATGACACCTGATGCCAAAATTGTTTGTACAAGAAAACTTCTTCCCATTTCGTTGAGTAAAACATACACAGCAGTATTACACTTCCAGAATTCGACAGTGCTGCTACGGGTTTGCAAGAGGACATGAAGTACGAGAGCATCTCCACATAACAGGTAGGATGGATTCCTACCCAGCGACTCTCTAAGTCAGTTCAAGGATGGACTGGTTTAATTATCACGAAAGTCGGGTGGTAAAGTGTGACCAGTATTACTGTTTGCCCCTTATACCACATGTGCCATCTACGAACTCACCTACTAAACTGAGACATTTCTGGAGGTTTAGTATGAGTGAGAGGGGGCGTTGCAATGCCCACAAAAGAATGTCCCACTTTAAACAGTCTATTATAACAGTTTAATTTAGACTATTTACAACAAATCAGACATCAAACTGAAGATAAACTAGCCTAGTTTTCTTACAAATGTTTAATATTTGCACCTTTAGTCACACAGCACACTATGAACTTAAAATCCAATTGTTCCAAACACTTGGTTAACAAGTCTAGAGTAATGGAAGCAATAGCCACTTCAATTCTGTGTCTCTACTGTAGCAAATAAGGTAGGATCAGGACACAGGTACTATCTTTTATAAAGCCCCAAAGGGAAAAACTGTATAGCGTGAGGTCAGGTGAACATGAAGGCCAACAAAAAAGAGCTCTGTCATGCTAACCACTACGACCAATCCAACTGTCAGAGACTTCAACCTTCAGCCACTCTTGTTCAGAGATACGCCAAAGGAGATAGGCTCAATGTTGTTGGCAAATAAAGTTTTCAGGTTCACGTTCTAATTGGGGAAAGAGCCATTCTTGCTACATATCCAGGTACTCTTCAGTGAAAAAAATGGTGCATACAACTGACGTCGGGACACAGCGAAAAAATTGATCCGTACACTTGACATCGGCACACAGCACGGGAAATATATAAATTTTGTGATGTCTCTGATGCTATACAACATCATGAGGCTGTTCTGACCCTTAAGAAACTAACATTGTTGGTATTTATCTCCCACTTAGATGAAAAGTTCCCTCATCACTGTACACCACAAGACCAAGAAAGTCATTTTCCTGTTGCAACACTTCACGTGCAAAGCTGCTCTACATCATAGTCATGTGGCTTTAAATCATGTGTCAAATGTAACTGGTATCCACCCAATTGTAAACTTTTTCGTGAAAGCTTCCACATTGTCGTCTTTGGCAACTGAAATTTAAGACTTGCTTTCTGAACAGACTTCTTAGGAGTACATCTACATCTACATCCATACTCCGCAAGCCACCCTATGGTTTGTGGTGGAGGGCACCTTTAGTACCTCTATCGATTCTCCCTTCTATTCCAGTCTCGTATTGTTCGTGAAAAGAAAGATTGTCTGTAAGCCTCTGTGTGGGCTCTAATCTCTCTGATCTTATCCTCATGGTCTCTTCGCGAGATGTACGTAGGAGGGACCAATATACTGCTTGACTCCTCGGTGAAGGTATGTTCTCGAAACTTCAACAAAAGCCCGTACCGAGCTACTGAGCGTCTCTCTTGCAGAGTCTTCCACTGGAGTTTATCTATATCTCGGTAACGCTTTCGCGATTACTAAATGATCCTGTAACGAAGCGCGCTGCACTCCGTTGGATCTTCTCTATCTCTTCTATCAACCCTATCTGGTAAGATGCTATGAGACGGTCGACATCCTCTTCAGACATATTTGGTAGTCATGTGCTTTTCCTTTACATACACATCCCGTCGTTTCAAATTGATTATGTCATCGGCGGTTACAATTAATAATGACGTGGTCGTATATATTTCACCTTAAAACCAGATGTCTCCCCCCCCCCCCCCATCTGCGGAGGACATTTTCAAGGGGGATCGCAGCTTTGTTGAATGTCCGATTCACTCCCTGGCTCGCTACTGACTACAGCAAAATTCCGTTTCCGCGCAGTGGCTTGACGTCACATGTTTTGAATACAGGAGTGCAATTGGCCGTTGTCGACTGCCGTCGTCTGCTGTTGCTATCATCCCACGGTGGAAGACTGGTACACATCTTCTTCAGCACCAGAATCCAAATGTCATTCAATTTCACCCCCTTCTCCTTCCTACTGAAATTTTTCCGGAAGATACAAGATCATCTAAAATCGGACAAGGTTGCTCGACAACCACTGGAAAAAGCTGGAATTTATAGCATTTCGTGTAGTTGTGTGGAGGTGTACGAGTGTACTACAAAAAAAGAATTGTCAAAGAAAATTTGGAAATTTGTGGTAAGGTCTTATGGGACCAAACTGTTAAGGTCATCGGTCCCTAAGCTTACGCACTATTTTATCTAATTTAAACTAACTTGTGCTAAGGACAACACACACCCATGCCCGAGGGAGGACTCGAACCTCCGACGGGGGTAGCCGCGCGGACCGTGACAAGGCGCCCTAGACCATACGGCTACTCCGCGCGGCAACTCCTCAAAAAACGAGTCGAAGAGCACAAGAACAATTGCAGAAGATGGGAGACTGGCAAATTAGCTGCTGTGGAACATGCCTTAGAGGCAGGAGACCACCACATTCATTTTGATAGTACTCAAGTATTGGCAGCCCCTAGGGGACATCATGAAATGCTATATAGAGAGGCCATAGAGATTGTAAAATATTCCAGAAATTTCAGTAGGAAGGAGGAGGGCCTGAAATTGAATGACATTTGGATTCCGGCGCTGAAGAAGATGAATAGCAGTCTTCCACCATGGAATGATAGCAATAGCAGACGACGGCAGTCGCCAACGGCCAATTGCAATTGCTTATTCAAAACATGTGTCGTCACGCCACTGCGCAGAAGTGGAATTTTTCTGTATTCAGTAGCGAGCCAGGATCTGAACCGGACAATCAACAAAACTACGATCCCCCTTGAAAATGTCCTCCGCAGATGGAAAGGGGGGGGGGCCGAAATCAGGTTTTAAGGTGAAATCCATTCAACTATGGCGTTACAGCCCGGAACATTTTATTAATTGTGACATTTCCGGCAGTGAAAGTTTACATCGTACCATCGACAGCTATTTCCACCACATTGGAAATCACAATTAAAGTTTAAACGAAACTCTAGCGAACTGTAAAACACAACACGCATTACTCTCAGGAGTTGCCGTTTTGCGTACGTGGCGCTGCAAGTGGGAAAACTGCAAAGCAGTACCTCCACATGTGCTTATCTAAAACTGTCTGAGTCACTCATTACTTGTGAACTTGACTCAACATTTTACAACGGACATTCTTTTATGGTCGCACCGGAAGCGTGCTAGTGCAAATGCATTCTTATCGCATATTTACTAAACATCAAACAGTGACTGGATTAAGTATTACTTTGTCTCCAACTGATTCAGAATTAATTAACCATTTTAATCATGAAAGTCAGTAATTGTAATCAGTGCTAATGTATAGTACTACTAATAGTGAATACTTTTACAAAACAGTAAATAGCTGCGCTATTGCCAAACCCACAGATTACTGAAACATTATGAAATCAAATGGTTCAAATTTCTCGGAGCACTGGAATACTCTCTTTCAAATTCTAAAGTTGGCAGGAATAAAATACAAGGAGCGAAAGGCTATTTACAATTTGTACAGAAACCAGATGGCAGTTATAAGAGTCGAGGGACATGAAAGGGAAGCAGTGGTTGGGAAGGGAGTGAGACAGGGTTGTAGCCTCTCCCCGATGCTATTCAATCTGTATATTGAGCAAGCAATAAAGGAAACAAAAGAAAAGTTCGGAGTAGGTATTGAAATCCATGGAGAAGAAATAAAAATTTTGAGGTTCGCCGATGACATTGTAATTCTGTCAGACACAGCAAAGGACTTGGAAGAGCAACTGAACGGAATGGACAGTGTCTTGAAAGGAGGGTATAAGATGAACACCAACAAAAGCAAAACGAGGATAATGGAATGTAGTCGAATTATATCGAGCGATGCTGAGGGTATTAGATTAGGAAATGAGACGCTTAAAGTAGTAAATGAGTTTTGCTATTTGGGGAGCAAAATAACTGATGATGGTCGAAGTAGAGAGGATATAAAATGTAGAATGGCAATGGCAAGCAAAGCGTTTCTGAAGAATAGAAATTTGTTACCATCGAGTATAGATTTAAATGTCAGGAAGTCGTTTCTGAAAGTATTTGTATGGAGTGTAGCCATGTATGGAAGTGAAACGTGGACGATAAATAGTTTAGACAAGAAGAGAATATAAGCTTTCGAAATGTTATGCTACAGAAGAATGCTGAAGATTAGATGGGTAGATCACATAACTAATGAGGAGATATTGAATAGAATTGGGGAGAAGAGGAGCTTGTGGCACAACTTGACTAGAAGAAGGGATCTGTTGGTAGGACATGTTCTGAGACATCGAGGGATCACCAATTTAGTATTGGAGGGCAGCGTGGAGGGTAAAAATCGTAGAGAGAGACCAAGAGATGAATACACTAAGCAGATTCAGAAGGATGTAGGCTGCAGTAAGTACTGGGAGATGAAGAACCTTGCAAAGGATAGAGTAGCATGGAGAGCTGCATCAAACCAGTCTCAGGACTGAAGACCACAGCAACAACAATGGGACTTAACTTCTGAGGTCATCAGTCCCCTACAACTTAGAACTACTTAAACCTAACTAACCTAAGGACATCAGACACATCCATCCCCGAGGCAGGGTTCGAACCTGCGACCGTAACAG
Organism: Schistocerca serialis cubense; assembly: GCF_023864345.2. Taxonomy (NCBI): domain Eukaryota; kingdom Metazoa; phylum Arthropoda; class Insecta; order Orthoptera; family Acrididae; genus Schistocerca; species Schistocerca serialis. Next base: position 910,943,832 of record NC_064639.1, read on the forward strand.
TCGCGCGTTTCCAGACTGTAGCGCCTAGAACCGCTCGGCCACTACGGCCGGCTGAAATCAAATGTTCTGCGAGTTCACACATTGACAAGTTAAAATGGTTCAAATGACTCTAAGTACTATGGGATTTAACATCAGAGGTCATCAGTCCATTAAACTACTTAAACCTAACTAACCTAAGGACAGCACATACATCCATGTACGAGGCAGGATCGAAACTGCGACCATAGCAGCAGCGCGGTTCCGGAATGAAGCACCTCGAACCGCTCTGGCACAGCGGCCGGCTTGACAAGTTCATCATATGGAAGTACACAGGGTGAATCACCTAAAACTTGCACTGCAGATGTTATGAAAAAGTAAAGTGCTATTTGTCGTGTCACCGCCAGGCACCACACTTGCTAGGTGGTAGCCTTTAAATCGGCCGCGGTCCGTTAGTATACGTAGGACCCGCGTGTCGCCACTATGTGATTGCAAACCGAGCGCCGCCACACGGCAGGCCTAGTCTAGAGAGACTCCCTAGCACTCGCCCAGTTGTACAGCCGACTTTGCTAGCGATGGTTCACTGTCTACAAACGCTCTCATTTGCAGAGACGACAGTTTAGCATAGCCTTCAGCTACGTCATTTACTATGACCTAGCAAGTGCCATTTTCAGTTACTATAATTACTATCTTCAAGAATGTATTCTGAACAGATAATGTTGTGAATCATGTACCGTCAAGAGCGACGTTCATCATTCATGGATTAAAGTTAAGTATCAAACTAATTATGTCCACTTTCTGAATTCTCATTCCTTGTCATGTTCCAGACCTCACGTCAGTATAGTTCTTCCCTCCTCACGCCACTAGGCGTGAGCTAAAACGCATGCATTTCAGCCTCCACTCGTAACACAGTGTTGGCTCTTCTCCTAACACAAAACTATTGAGGTGCGGTTTTCACATAATGTATTAGCAGTCAGGCGCTCGTATTGTTGACCAATAAACAGATTGTAATAATACTCAGACAGTGTATTTTTCATGCAAACATACTTTTATAAATGCAACAATGCCTATTGACGTTAACGAACTAAAAGTAAGGTAAATTAGTATGTCAATCGTGTTTGTTGCAGGAGTCTAGTGCGAGTCGTTTACGAGATATCGTATTGTCCAAAGTTTCCATACCGTCACTTGTTTGTGTCATTCAACCTGCGTAGCTGCTAGGTACGACGTTGTTAAGTTTGCTTAAGCGTGCTTGTGTGTTCCATGGGTGCACTGAGACGTGCTAGTTACTTAGTGCTTTACAGTCCAAGCAGTAGGGCAACAATGGACGATGGGATTTACCAGTGGAGGAAAAGCCGACATGTTCATGTTATATGGAGAGTGTAGGAAGAATGCAGTTCGTCCTTCTATGGTGTATGCGGCAAAATATCCCAATAGAGCCGGCCGCTGGTGGCCGAGCGGTTCTAGGCGCTTCAGTCTGGAACCGCCAGACCGCTACGGTCGCAGGTCCGAATCCTGCCTCGGGCATGGATGTGTGTGATGTCCTTAGGTTAGTTAGGTTTAAGTAGTTCTAAGTTCTAGGGGACTGATGACCACAGATGTTAAGTCCCATAGTGCTCAGAGCCATTTGTACCATTTGAGCCATCCCAATAGACGTCAACCAAATGATTCAAATGGCTCTAAGCACTATGGGACTTAATATCTGAGGTCATCAGCCCCCTAGACTTAGAACTACTTAAACTTAACTAACCTAAGGACATCAAACACATCCATGCCCGAGGCAGGATTCGAACCTGCGATCGTAGCAGCAGCGCGGTTCCGGACTGAAGCGACTAGAACCGCTCGGCCACAGCGGCCGGCAGACATCAACCATCTCGGCAATTAGTTATCAGCCAGTTACATGAAAGTGGCAGGGTTACACCTAGACAATGTCAAAGAATGAAACAAGTGACGACAGAAGAGGGGAAAATTAATGTTCGTGGCGCTGTTGCAGTTGATCCGCACGTTACTGTCCATGCAATCTCACGTGGAAGTGGCATGAGTCAGGCAAGGTTCCATCACAGTCACATCTCTCTCCATCAAAAGCTGCATGGAAACGATTCTGAAAATCGTGTTAAATCCTGTACGTGAGTACTAAGACGCGATACTCCAGATGCATCGTGTATCTTGTTTAGTGTTGAAGCCACATTTCACAGTCATGCCAAGTAAACCGCCGAAACCTGCATTATTGAACTGTTGACAACCCCGTTGGCTTTATCAGCGCCTGTGGCGTGTCAGTGGGTGGTTTGTGATAATCAACCATAGACCCGTTTTTCATACACGGCAGACTTAACCTGTACAAGTATCGCAGCCTCCTAGCAGACCATATTCCACGGGTGCTAGAAGATTGTCCTCTGCAGACTAGGAGAAATCTGTGGTATCAACATGTTGGCTGTCCCAACCATAACGCACGAAGTACTACAGTAAGTCTTCACGAATTGTTTCCAAGTCGTTGGGTTGGACGCTGAAAATCTGTACATTGACCGGTCCGTTCTCCGGTCTGTAGACTTTATGTGTGGGGGAAGCTGAAAGATGGTGTCTACAAGGACTTTCAAACTACACCCGATGATACGCAGCAACGTCATCGGTCGGGTATATCCTCTGAAATGCTAGCACGTGTGGTGCAGCAGTCGTTCCATACCAGACTCGAAAGCGTGTATTGCCGCTGTCGGTGGTGGTTTTGAACACAGTCTGTGATTCTCAGTTTTCTTGTTACTGGTAAGAATCGAAATGACTAGTTTATGTACTTGTGTTGTTATTCAGTGTTTGCTGCCACAGGTATTGAACAAGTGCCTTTTCAAGTACCTTTTCAAAACACGATATCTCGGAAAAGACTCGCGCTAGAATTCTGCAATAAAGACCACTGACATTCTAATTTGCCCTACTTTTAGTTTCTTAACGTCAGTAGGCGTTGTACCATTTAAAAAGTATATGTTTGCACAAAAATATCCTTTCTAAGTATTATTACGATCTGTTGATTGGCTACCAATTCATTCTGTGAAAATCGCACATCAGTAGCACTTTCCATTTCCGCAATATTTGTGGCGCAAGTTTTAGGTGATCCACTCTGTATATGAAAGCTAAGTAAAAGTTTCTTGCATCTGAAATAAATGACACATCATCAAACGAAAATTTATATCTCAAAAGAAAATTCTGTACATTCAGAAGTGTAGCTTCTTTCCAATCCTACTACAATAAGCTGTTCTCTTGGCAGACGAAATTAACCTCTGAATAATTTGAAAAGCGAGTGTCTGAAGTGTAACTGTATTCCAGCAGCACTCACATGATCGAATACTACACTTTAACATCTGCGATGTCCTGATTAGTTTAACTTTAAACTCTCTGGCACCTTCCAACACTATCCACCGTTATTATACGAAGGTTACAAATTATCTGTTTGTGTTGGGAACACATTTCTCTCTCTCTCTCTCTCTCTCTCTCTCTTTTACTTTCATTATTTCCCACACTTTCCAATTGTACAGATAGTGCGTGCCAATAAAAGAATATAAATTCTAAATTCAAGGACATATAGCTACTTTTATTTAACTTTATGATACAGTTTTACAGAGCGATCACAGAGAACATATAAAACGTAAAACGATACTGGGTCCTTTTTATTAATCAACACAACTAATGAACATCTAATCTGTTAATAATTGCATCAGGCGTACCATTAGTTTCGTACTGTTGAGGATACATTGTTTACCAATTAGTTCATTTCCTTGAACCTGTCGTCTTGATCGTATTTTTATCTTCATATTATTCATCTCCAATGACAATTCATTAATTCCTGGGCATCAAAATCATTTCAGGTTCATCTTTCCCACCAAAACCAGTGAAGAACCACTTTCTTCTTGCCACATGTTCATCACGCACACGTCTGCTGCACGGCAAAATTTTCAAATTATCTGTTTCGATATGCGTGCTACCCAGTCTCCACCAGTGAAATCGTACTGCATAAGCTTCTGTTTCAGTAAGTTATATAAGGTCAAAACAGGGTGACCAGACGTCCGGATTAATCCGGACATGTCCTGCTTTTTAGTTCCTTGTTCGGGGTCTGGGCGGATTTTTACAGTGTCCGGCTTTTTCGCAAAGTTGAGCGTAATACAGTTAAATTCACAATTCACCCCGTTCTATTGCTCTTTTCTTAAATACACTCCTGGAAATTGAAATAAGAACACCGTGAATTCATTGTCCCAGGAAGGGGAAACTTTATTGACACATTCCTGGGGTCAGATACATCACATGATCACACTGACAGAACCACAGGCACATAGACACAGGCAACAGAGCATGCACAATGTCGGCACTAGTACAGTGTATATCCACCTTTCGCAGCAATGCAGGCTGCTATTCTCCCATGGAGACGATCGTAGAGATGCTGGATGTAGTCCTGTGGAACGGCTTGCCATGCCATTTCCACCTGGCGCCTCAGTTGGACCAGCGTTCGTGCTGGACGTGCAGACCGCGTGAGACGATGCTTCATCCAGTCCCAAACATGCTCAATGGGGGACAGATCCGGAGATCTTGCTGGCCAGGGTAGTTGACTTACACCTTCTAGAGCACGTTGGGTGGCACGGGATACATGCGGACGTGCATTGTCCTGTTGGAACAGCAAGTTCCCTTGCCGGTCTAGGAATGGTAGAACGATGGGTTCGATGACGGTTTGGATGTACCGTGCACTATTCAGCGTCCCCTCGACGATCACCAGTGGTGTACGGCCAGTGTAGGAGATCGCTCACCACACCATGATGCCGGGTGTTGGCCCTGTGTGCCTCGGTCGTATGCAGTCCTGATTGTGGCGCTCACCTGCACGGCGCCAAACACGCATACGACCATCATTGGCACCAAGGCAGAAGCGACTCTCATCGCTGAAGACGACACGTCTCCATTCGTCCCTCCATTCACGCCTGTCGCGACACCACTGGAGGCGGGCTGCACGATGTTGGGGCGTGAGCGGAAGACGGCCTAACGGTGTGCGGGACCGTAGCCCAATTTCATGGAGACGGTTGCGAATGGTCCTCGCCGATACCCCAGGAGCAACAGTGTCCCTGATTTGCTGGGAAGTGGCGGTGCGGTCCCCTACGGCACTGCGTAGGATCCTACGGTCTTGGCGTGCATCCGTGCGTCGCTGCGGTCCGGTCCCAGGTCGACGGGCACGTGCACCTTCCGCCGACCACTGGCGACAACATCGATGTACTGTGGAGACCTCACGCCCCACGTGTTGAGCAATTCGGCGGTACGTCCACCCGGCCTTCCGCATGCCCACTATACGCCCTCGCTCAAAGTCCGTCAACTGCACATACGGTTCACGTCCACGCTGTCGCGGCATGCTACCAGTGTTAAAGACTGCGATGGAGCTCCGTATGCCACGGCAAACTGGCTGACACTGACGGTGCACAAATGCTGCGCAGCTAGCGCCATTCGACGGCCAACACCGCGGTTCCTGGTGTGTCCGCTGTGCCATGCGTGTGATCAGTGCTTGTACAGCCCTCTCGCAGTGTCCGGAGCAAGTATGGTGGGTCTGACACACCGGTGTCAATGTGTTCTTTTTTCCATTTCCAGGAGTGTACTTTAACTACTGGCACAGCCTTCGTGATAAACACGCACGAAGGTGGTGTTAGTAGGTGGCATCAGGATCGTCGATATTATCGTTGATAAACCTATAAGCGAATGCAAATATCAATTATTTAAAATTTTCGTAAAAAATATTGTTCTCGGAATCACCAACTGACCACCACTAACAATTAACTACTAGTTTTACCGGTAATTCCCGGCTGTCACGTGACTTGTCCAAAGCTGACGGGTGGTATCCTCATCTGCAGTTGACCCGTTTGATGTGTCCTCTTTTTTCTTCCTTTGTCCTCCTTTTTGAAGCAGTTTGTCCTCCTTTTTAAACAATTGCATCTGGTCACCCTAGGTCAAAAGATTTCAGTTCATTCGCTTTCTGCACTCGTAAAACTAACATTGGCACAGCAACAATTATAATGTATAGAAAGGAAATACTTCCATTTCTGAGTCGTATTTAGATTCTCAGCATCAGAAAATACTGTAGCTCTCGTACACTGAGGATACCTATGGTCTATGGTACTTCCATCTATCTGTAGGGCATGCAAGTGTCGGAATTTCATGATAGCTATAGTAGTACTCTAAACTGCAGGAAGGTGGCTCCGCAGGCGCCCACAGTCGTGTAAGGCATTATTTTAACAAACAGATCCAGCACACAGTCACAGTCGCTACAGCTCTCATTAAAATGTCTGAAATCGTGTTACTAAACTAAGTCATCCTTTTCTGCAGTCCGTCATCTTGGGAATATTTTATTAGCTGGCGTTCAGAAAGCTGAAATCATGCGGATCTTCTTCTCTGGTGGTTATTTATTTTCGAAACATGTTGATCCGTTCTGAACCGCTGAAAAATTGTTTTTCGGCTTAAATTTGTCTACCAAATTCATCTGTTCATCAATTAGGCGCACAGTAAACCCGGGGTACTAGCCACTGATTTGTTGTCTATCTTACAGTGTAAATCTGTACTTGGGCTTCAAATTAATCAAATTTTTTTCATCTCTTTCTTTGTAAGACTGAACAAAATGATCGCTGGGACTACTCAACGTAGGTGCATATGTATGCTAGAAAGTCTGCTGTTTATGAGTTGTATTTGGAGAGGCGGAAAACGGAGAAACTCATCTGCATAAATCAAGGACATTGCTGAAACGAACTCGTTTATGGGTGGAAGGAAGGAACTATTTTCGGCAAAGAACTGGAAGATCCTTAGTTTTCTGTTGCTGTGACTTATTTCCAGGAGTACCTGTGAGGTGGTAAATTTGTTACCGAGACTTAGAAAAGTTTTAGCAACTAGTTAAGATAAGAAGTCGGAACTGCTGGGCAATAATCAAATAGTGCTACTCTGAATTTAAATTTAATAGACTCACTTCACTCTAAATTTGTACTAGTGTGTCCTCATTAATAGTCAGACTTTTATTTCTTTAAAGTATTATCAGACATTTTTTGTTGTCGGTACATGAGAGTGCGGTCTTCAACATTTGTGTGCGGCAGATGTAAGTGAACCGAAGAGTTGTTCACTTGATTCGATTCACTGTTGTGCACTTTCCGGCGTTGATATCCCTATAGTTCGCCACTCGGGAGGCCCTGCTGAGTCGCAGCTAGTAAATTACCCTTGTCTCACGACGTCAACTTTTTGTATCGAAGCTGGCGACCCAATTATTTACAATTATCTGCGTTGGAAAGGTTAGTATTAAAGGCAGCCGAAAGCAATCAACTTTCCTTAGGTAACTAAGTAAAGGGGTAGTAAGTGTGAGTTTTGGCAATAAGAAAAATTTTAAGGCAGAAAGAAAGTCAGCATCGGTCATAATATCTTCTGGTTTTTTTTTTTTTTTCTTTGCAGACCTAGATTTCAACAAACAGTGCAGTTCTAATCAGTGCTATCAATACAAAAATAATACAGGAATCAGACATTGAAAAAGCATACTAACCAGAATCATTTCATAGTTGTACAAAACGCCAATTGCATCATTACATACGGCTATGGGCAGCCATGGAGACGCAGCATATTTATGACGACACGTGTTATAATATCTAACTTTGACATGTACAAGCATCAGTCAAACAAAGTGGGTATAAAATTTATAGGTACAGATAAAATGAATTCATATAACAACTACAGTATGTTACAAATATAGCTTATATGTCTTCCGACATATTTCTAATTTACTATAATTATTAAATGAATTCATATTCTTCGTATGTACAAATTTTTACCCACTTTTATACATGGACAATGGAAATAGATGGCGTTGATCATCCAACATGGAGCAAACCAAGGTTAACTGTATTGGTCTGTAAAAAGGATCATCAGTTTGACTGAAGCTTGTACATGCCAAAGTTATATTATAACATGTGTCGTTCTAACTATTCCCTGTCTGCATGACTTCCTATAAAGATATGCAATGACGCAATTGGCGTTTTGTACAACAGTGACATGGTTCTCTGTTAGCGTGCTGTTTCAAAGTCTGATTCCAGTGTTATTTTGTGTTTATAGTACTGATTATAGCTGCACTGATGGTTGAAATCTTGATCTGCAATTAAATTCAGAAGATATTACGACCGATTCTGACCTTATTTCTGTCCTGAATTACGTCACGGTCGTTGGACACAGTTATTCCGAAGGAATGAAACCTGATAAGAAAAGTTTAGATTGTGTTCTAGCTGATAAAAAGTTTATGTTTAATGAATAAAAAGTCCGGATGAATGAATGACAACACAGACGTCCAAATAACGAAGAAAAAGGCAGTGAAAATAAAGGAAACTAATGCTGGAACGAAAGTATATACACTACTGGCCATTTAAATTGCTACACCACGAAGATGACGTGCTACAGGCGCGAAATTTAATCAACAGGAAGAAGATGCTGTGATATGCAAATAATTAGCTTTTCAGAGCATTCACACAAGGTAGGCGCCGGTGGCGACACCTACAACGTGCTGACATGAGGACAGTTTCCAACCGATTTCTCATACACAAACAGCAGTTGACTGGCGTTGCCTGGTGAAACGTTGTTGTGATGCCTCGTGTAAGGAGGAGAAATGCGTACCATCACGTTTCCGACTTTGATAAAGATCGGATTGTAGCCTATCGCGATTGCGGTTTATCGTATCGCGAGATTGCTCCTCGCGTTGGTCGAGATCCAACGACTGTTAGCAGAATATGGAATCGGTGGGTTCAGGAGGGTAATACGGAACGCCGTGCTGGATCCCAACGGCCTCGTATCACTCGCAGTCGAGATAACAAGCATCATATCCGCATGGCTGTAACGGATCGTGCAGCCACGTCTCGATCCCTGAGTCAACAGATGGGGACGTTTGCAAGACAACAACCATCTGCACGAACAGTTCGACGACGACGTTTGCAGCAGCATGGACTATCAGCTCGGAGACCATGGCTGCGGTTACCCTTGACGCGGCATCACAAAGAGGAGCACCTGCGATGGTGTACTCAACGACGAACAGGGGTGCACGAATGGCAAAACGTCATTTTTTCCGATGAATCCATGATCTGTTTACAGCATCATGATGGTCGCATCCGTGTTTGGCGACATCGCGGTGAAAGCACATTGGAAGCGTGTATTCGTCATCGCCATACTGGCGTATCACCCGGCGTGATGGTATGGGCTGCCATTGGTTACACGTCTCGGTCACCTCTTGTTCGCATTGACGGCACTTTGAACAGTGGACGTTACATTTCAGATGTGTTACCACCCGTGGCTCTACCCTTCATTCGATTCCTGCAAAACCCTACATTTCAGCAGGATAATACACGACCGCATGTTGCAGATCCTGCACGGGCCTTTCCTGATACAGAAATTGTTAAACTGCTGCCCTGGCCAGCACATTCTCCAGACCTCTCACCTATTGAAAACGTCTGGTCAATGGTGGCCGAGCAACTGGCTCATCACAATACGCCAGTCACTACTCTTGAGCCGGCCGATGTGGCCGTGCGGTTCTAGGCGCTTCAGTCTGGAACCGCGTGACCGCTACGGTCGCAGATTCGAATCCTGCCTAGGGCATGGATGTGTGTGCTGTTCTTAGGTTAGTTAGGTTTAAGTAGTTCTAAGTTCTAGGGGACTGATGACCCATAGTGCTCAGAGCCATTTGAACCATTTGAACTACTCTTGATGAACTGTAGTATCGTGTTGAAAATGCATGGGCAGCTGTACCTGTACACGCCATCCAAGCTCTGTTTGACACAATGCTCAGGCGTATTAAGGCCGTTATGACGGCCAGAGATCGTTGTTCTGGATACTGATTTCTCATGATCTATGCACCCAAATTGCGTGAAAATGTAATCACATGTCAGTTCTAGTATAATATATTTGTCCAATGAATACCCGTTTATCATCTGCATTTCTTCTTGGTGTAGCAATTTTAATGGCCAGTAGTGTAATTATTTGAAATCGTTGTGTGCACTGCTAGAACTCGTCTGGAAAGCAGAAGACAAGCAGACAATGACGCTATTGGAGGGCTGTGGCCAAACCACAAATCGTAACAATGTTTAGGATTTCTCTGGGAGAAGGAAGCACAGCATAATCAATATCCACGGTATTGGGATTCAAAGGGCTCTGAGCACTATGGGACTTAACATCTATGGTCATCAGTCCCCTAGAACTTAGAACTACTTAAACCTAACTAACCTAAGGACAGCACACAACACCCAGTCATCACGAGGCGGAGAAAATCCCTGACCCCGCCGGGAATCGAACCCGGGAACCCGGGCGTGGGAAGCGAGAACGCTACCGCACGACCACGAGCTGCGGACATCCACGGTATTCCAACTAGGTATGGAAAACACCTACCGATTAAAACTGGTACCAGTATTTTTGTCCTGAATAAGCGATATTTTCCGGTATTTGTTTGATCTCGGTTATAGCAGGCTCTTTAATTTTTTTACTGATAACCGGGTAAAAAAATCGGCATATCAATTTGCCATAGCAGGACTGCTAATATTTTCGGTTTTTAAATAAAACAGTTTTGAAAAACGAGTAAAGTTTATTCGTAGAATTACCATTGCTTCGAATTATCGTGTTATTATAGAAAGTGGTCAGAATTCCGAGCGGGAAGGAGCGCCTGGTCCTCGGCACGAATCCGCCCGGCGGATTTGGGTCGAGGTCCGGTGAACCGGCCAGTCTGTGGATGGTTTTTAGGCGGTTTTCCATCTGCCCCGGCGAATGCGGGCTGGTTCCCCTTATTCCACCTCAGTTACACTATGTCGACGATTGCTGCGCAAACAAGTTCTCCACGTACGCGTACACCACCATTACTCTACCACGCAAACATAGGGGCTACACTCGTCTCATGTGAGACGTTCCCTGGTGGGGTCCACCGGGTGCCGAGCCGCACAATAACCCTGGGTTCGGTGTGGGGCGGCGGAGGGATGTAGTGGACTGCGGTAGTCGTCGTGGAGTTGTGGACCACTGCGGCTGCAGTGGGGACGGAGCCTCTCCGTCGTTTCTAGGTCCCCGGTTAACATACAATACAATGCAACACATACAACTGGTCAGAACTATTTCAATAACAACTCTTACAGTTAGACGTAGGCATTGTGGACCGTGAGTCCCCCATTCGGGGAAGTTCGGCAGCCGAGGGCAAGTACTTATTGCATTCGACGCCACATTGGGCGACTTCCGCGTCGGAGATGGTGATGAAATGATGATGACGACAATACAACACCCAGTCCCTGAGCGGAGAAAATCTCCTGTCCCAGCCGGGAATCGAACCCGGGCCCCTTGACGTGGCATTCCGCTGCACTGACCACTCAGCTAACAGGGGCGGCCAGAGATTGGCAATAAAGACGTGTCATATGACTCGGGACAGCATTGCAGAGAGAATAATGGTCGTGTTACCGTGTGTATGGCATGGCCTGATGATGGTATTCGTGTAGTGCAGTGTGCCAGACTTGGCCCCACCTGCCCTATACGGTAGTTTCTCGCAGTTGCAGAATCTTCAGGTTTGTTTCCATCAGCAGTGCTCCACGACCCTACTGATGAAACCCAAGATCGAAGGAACGTCGGTCGTAATTTTTTTTAATATCGATTGATAGCTCCACAGCAGCTGAAATCTATTTGCAATAAAGAGATTAAAAATTTACGACCGATTCTACCCTTCCACCGATCTTGAATCGTGTGGCAGAGTGGTGCCATCTCTAGTTTGCGTGCATTTTGCGAAGCACGGTAGAAATGTAGTACAATGTTCCATTTGCTTAAAAGTTAAAAAAAGCGGGAGAAGGCAGAACAGACTCGCAACACCATATACAGAGAAAAGGAGAAAACATCTACAATGTACCTTGGAAGGGAAGGTTTTGTAAACCCTAGTCGTCAGTTTTGTAAAGGCCTCGCCGCTACTGCTGTTGTGGCCGAGCTGCCACTGTAATTATGGTAGGCCGAGTTTGTGATTTCGTGAAACGGCTTCTCGTGCAGCTATGACGAGGGTCAGGTAACAGAATAGGAGAACGAAGGTTCTACAACACTCCAACCAATTAGTAACAAAGCCACACAACTGAGTTAAAAGGCGGGGTCAGGGATTTTCTCTGCCTCGTGATGAGTGGGTGTTGTGTGATGTCCTTAGGTTAGTTAGGTTTAAGTAGTTCTAAGTTATAGGGGACTAATGACCATAGATGTTAAGTCCCCTAGTGCTCAGAGCCATTTGAGTTAAAAGGTTTACTTATCTTTGTGTCTGGACGAATAAGAAATTCGCACCACTGCTTGTAATATAACACAAAAAGACCCTCAATAGTTAAGTGAAACAATCGTAGGTAAACTTCGCAGTACATAGCAAATGCAATTTACAGCAACTGTCTGCTCACTTCTAAGAGTTCACTAAACGACGTTCCCTGTGTAAGTCAGCCCTGGACGAGGATCTATAACCAAGTGCGTGAGAGCTGCTCTTCTGTCTTCCGAGTAGGCTTCTGTCCATTGTCGTCCGGTCGTTGGCGGATTGTACTCGGCCGGCAGTTGCCCGAGGCGATGTCAATATCTTCATCTTCAGCGCAGCCCGTGACCTTGTGGAACTCGACCAAGTGGCGAGTCTCTATGCACTGGCACCAGCTCGCATCTTCGCGCCTTTGGTGCTTTTGCCCTTGCTGTGTCTTGTTCGGACGACACAGCAGAAGGCAAATTCGATTGATAGACATACAACTTTATTAATGTGCTAAAAATTTGGGATTATAATTGAACCCTCAATTTTGTGGTTGCTTTGGGGAAAAAACTGATACCATCCAAAAGTGACGACGCAGGGAACAGCTTGCGACCTTTCAATCTCCTGTTGCCGCTCCGGTTTCCTTCGCCATCTCTGCTGGAGACAACAAGACTGCCACAGCCTCAATCCCATATCGACCGTGTTCCCCTCCTGCTTCACCTTCATCGGAATTTTTCAATCTTTGTTCGAAATCTACATTCATTATTGGAAGTAATACGAGTGTCACTCCAAAAGAGATACACACTATTTTTTTTTAATCCACCTTTTATTCTACATGTTTGAAAGTTTTACAGTGTGTAAATACATCCTATAGGAACAATATTTTCATTTCTCCATATAATTTCCATCCCTCTCAACTGCCTTACGCCATCTTGGAACCAGTGCCCGTATAACCGACGGTAAAATTCTGGACCAACTTGTGGGAGCCACTGTTTGGCAGCGTGCACAATGGAGTCATCATCTTCAAACCTTGTTCCACGAAGAGAGTCTTTCAGTTTCCCAAAGAGATGATAGTCACATGGAGCCAGATCAGGACTGTAAGGCGGGTGTTTCAGTTTTGTCCATCCGAGTTTTGTGATCGCTTCCATGGTTTTTTGACTGACATGTGGCCGTGCATTGTTGTGCAACAGAAAAATACCCTGCTTTTGCCGATGTGGTCGAACACGACTCAGTCGAGCTTGAAGTTTCTTCAGAGTCGTCGCATATGCATCAGAATTTATGGTGGTTCCACTTGGCATGATGTCCACAAGCTAGAGTGCTTTGGAATCGAAAAACACCGTAGCCATAACTTTTCCAGCAGAAGATGTGGTTTTGAATTTTTTTTTCCTTGGATGAATTTGGATGGTGCCACTTCATTGATTGCCCCTTCGTCTCTAATGAAAAATGATGGAGCCATGTTTCATCACCTGTCACAATTCTTCCAAGAAATTGACCTCCACCATTCTCGTACTGTTCCAAAAGTTCGCTGCATACGGTTTTTCTTGTTTCTTTGTGAGCCACTGTTAACATCCTGAGAACCCACCTGGCACAAACCTTTCTTAACGCCAACACTTTCAGTTCAAAATGGTTCAAATGGCTCTGAGCACTATGGGACTTAACATCTGAGGTCATCAGTACCCTAGAACTTAGAACAACTTAAACCTAACTAACCTAAGGACATCACACACATCCATGCCCGAGGCAGGATTCGAACCTGCGGCCGTAGCAGTCGCGCGGCTCCAGACTGAAGCTCCTAGAACCGCTCGGCCACCGAGGCCGGCTCACTTTCAGTATTCTGCAAACACTTCCTTCCCCTATCCCAACGTAGCGCGATAATTCGTTCACTATGATGCGTCTGTCAACAGTCACCAATTCGTCAACTCTCTGCAGATTGTCTGGAGTGTGTGCAGTACGAGACCTGCCGCTGCGAGGACAATCCTCAATATTGCGTGCCCGCTTTCATCACGTAACCTGCTTGCTGACCGACTAACTGCACTGCGATCGACAGCAGCATCTCCATACACCGTTTTCAACCTCTTGTGGATGTTTCCCACTGTCTCGTTTTCACAGCACAGGAATTCTATGACAGCACGTTGCTTCTGACGAACGTCAAGTGTAGCAACCATCTGGAAGACATGCTGTGACGGCGCCACTCACGGGAACAGGTTGAACTAAGTTTGAAAACAAGCGGGAAGGATGTATCTACAGACTGTAAACCATTTCACACATGCAGAATAAAAACTGTATTTTTACAAAAATAGTGTGCATTTCTTTTGGAGTGACCCTCGTAGCAAGAAATAGTCGAAAATCTGTTATTTGACAAACTCGTTATTTTGAGCAGTTTTACCCGTCAGGTTAAATCGGATGCGAGAAGAAACGGTGTAACGGAAAACCGGTTGTTTCAACATAACCGCCATCCCTAGTTCCAGCTCTGTTGTTTGAAATCAGTTCCAACAACTGCGGCACGTTTACTCACGTAATATGTTCGGTGTTCAGTTATCTGTACAAGGAAAAGATTGCACGTCTCTTCCGGCTGTTACTGGGTCGCTGCACCTCTATCGTGTAAACAGGCGACGCGGTTGCCCAACACCGGCAGAGTGACGCGGTCGTCGCCGCGCGGGACATCCCTGCGTTTCGGCTGCGGCTGCGCCAGGCGGCGCGGCCGGCGGTCACAGCACATACGCCGAGCCTTCAGTAGCGTCGCAGCCGCGATGGCAGTGCAGCTGTGGTGCTTGCTGTTCGGCGTGCTCGTCGCTCTTCCAGAGCGACTGAACGGTTCGCACCGCGACGACGTCGTGGTCGAAACGGATCTGGGCAGGCTGCGTGGCTCCATCATCAAGTCGCGCAGCGGCCGGGACATTTACTCTTTCAGAGGCGTGCGTTTCGCCAAGCCTCCCGTGGGCGATTTGCGTTTCAAGGTAAGGTATAAGGCTTTGAAATAGTTTTTCCTCGAGAGTTCCTCTCTTATACATAGGATTCGTCTCTTTAATTTTGCTGCTGTCTCAATCTAGACTGTGTCAATGTTTTCTGTAGTCAGATGACTTTCGTCATATAGAAAGTGATATTTGTCGACACATACATCATCTACATACGTAGTCTGCAAACCAGCGTGAAGTGCATGGCACAAGGTATTTTGCAGTGTACAAACAACCGGACATACCCTGAACAACGTTGAGGCCAATCTCTCAACGGCTGAATCTTCCACCACCATAGACACTACAACGCTATGCTCTAAACGTAGAATAACGAGAACACATTATTCAATGTGAAGTCGACAGCATATATCGAGAAATTCTGATTAAGAAAAATGAAACAAATCTACCAACCTTTCACCTATAGTCTCCTGTAAATTTGCATATTAGGTGCAAGAATTCTGCAAACCACTGTGAAGTGCGTGGCAGAGAGTATTTTGCAGTGTACATGTCATGGGTTTTTATATTTCAATGATGTATGAAGCGCCGGAATAAAGACTACTTAAAGCGACTGTAAGCGCTGTAATTACTCTAACCTTGTCTTCGCTATCGCCGGCCGGTGTGACCGAGCGGTTCCAGGCGCTTCAGTCTTGAACCGCGCGACCGCTACGGTCGCAGGTTCGAATCCTGCCTCGGGCATGGATGTGTGTGGTGTCCTTAGGTTAGTTAGGTTTCAGTAGTTCTAAGTTCTAGTCCCATAGTGCTCAGAGCCATTTGAATCTTCGCTATCCATACGGAAGAAGTGCACAGTGGACTGAGGTATAGTTGTGGATTCTTCACTTAAGTCTGATTCTACAAGCTTTGTAAACAATAGGCCTACTTCGCGAGATAGTTTGGGGTGTATCTACAAGCACCCGCCAGTTGTGTTTTTCAGTATGCTTTTCCCCACAAGTCAAACGCACCTGTTCGTGCTGCCCTTCTTTGAATACCTTCCGTATCCACTGTTAGTACCATATAGTTCGGGTCCCATACACTTGAGCAATACTGTAATGTAGGACAAGTGTTTTGCGAACAGTCTCACTTGTTACCTGAATGCGTTTCTCCCGCATCCTGCCACCGAACGCTGTCTTCTACCTGTTTTACACACAACTGTGCTATGTGATCATTTCATAGCCACACAAATTACTACACCAAGGTATGTGTGAAGTGACTGATTTTCATTGTTTTCATGAATTGCATTTTAACCAGTAGCTATTTATTTGTCCCATGTGTCATCTGCCGGTGTCGGTTATTAACCAGCATCCAGGATGTCTATCAACATCAACATTTAAAAAAATTATGAAAATACAGTGCATACAAAAGTAGCAAAACTCAACAAATGTATAGGTACAAAATTCCATTTGTATATTTAAAGGGTACAAGAGATTAGTTGAAAGCATCCCTTATTCCTTTGAAGCTGAAAAATACCGAAGATATCCAGTGAAATTTACAAACACCTGACATAATTTGTCTAAGAATACTGACAATCACACCTCACGTGAAACAGACAGACAGACAAAGTGAAACTTTAGAGTAACATTATTGCTTTTATTAAGTAACTTGTTATGCGCCCTGAATCAGGTGTCCACAGTTGTTGTAAACATATCTAGTTTCACCGATATGAGGTTCCACTCTTATCTTGTGACTGTTTTTACTGTAACTTTCAGTATTAATGTTTCTCTCTTTTTGCTTACGTTCGGCCAGTGATGTTGGTAAAGATGTTCTGTTCCTGCACTTTACCACTGATGCAAAAGTATGTTGTTATGTTACCTATGCAGTACAAATTTACTGTTTTTGATAGAACGTGACTGCTGAGGCATTCTTCCAGTAATTGTTCGTCTTGTTTTTTCTGGATGTCTATTTGACATGGGATATAACTGTCAGTATTCTAAGTCGAATTGTCAAGTGTTCTTACAATTTCATTGGATATTTTCGATATTGTTCAGCTTCAAAGGAATATGGGATGCTTTTAACAAATCTGTTGTCCCCTGTAAGTATACAAATAGAATTTTGCACTCATATATTTGTTGAGTTTTGCTATTTTTGTATGTATTGTACTTTCATAATTTTTAATGTTGATAGACATCCTGGATGATGGTTGTTGTGTCTAGACAAGACAGCCTAGACACAATAGAGGAAGCCGAAAGGCACGCGCTAAGCTAAAGCAGGATGGCGTGAGGTCTGAAACAGGATACGTAATGAATGCTATAAAGAAAAGTACTAGCTTCTGGAATACTTAACTTTAATCCATCCTTTTGGTACATCTGGAGATTGTGGCGATACAAGTGAGACTCTTAGATACATGCAATGTTACTAATGGCGCTTGCTAGGTCGTAGCCATGGACTTAGCTGAAGGCTATTCTATCTGCTCTGCAAATCAGCGAGGCTTCGTCAGTGTGCATCGCTAGCTACGTCGTCCGTACAACTGGGGCGAGTGCTATTCCGTATCTCGAGACCTGCCTCGTGGTGGCGCTCGGTCTGCGATCACACAGTGGCGACACGCGGGTCCGACATGTACTAATGGACCGCGGCCGATTTAAAACTACCACCTAGCAAGTGTGGTGTCTGGCGGTGACACCACAATGGTTAATATCTAAAACTGGTAGACGAATAATGGGAAAAATAAACAGCTAATGGTTAAAATGCATTTTATACACTTTACGACTGTAACATGATTTGTAGGGCGGGCAACCACAGCCAAACTTCGACATTTTTCCAAAGAAAATTTCACACTGGCTGTATCAATGATTTTTATTAAATCTGCGACCGCTTTCACCAGATGACGGTATATTGGACGTGAATGGTGGAGAGTGGCTACAGGGCAATGTTCAACGTCACCATGTTATAAATAACGTATATTGCCTGAGGATGCACTTTACGACTGTGTACAGGTACAGGTACAGCTGCCCATGCAGCTTCAACACGACACCACAGTTCATCAAGAGTAGTGACTGACGTGTTGTGACGAGCCAGTTACTCGGCCACCATTGACCAGACGTTTTCAATTGGTGAGAGATCTGAAGAGTGTGCTGGTAAGGGGCAGCAGTCGCACATTTTCTGTACCCAGAAAGGCCCGTACAGGACCTGCAACATGAGGTCGTGTATTATCCTGCTGAAATGTAGGGTTTCGCAGGGATCGAATAAAGGGTAGCGCCACGGGTCGTAACACATCTGAAATGTAACGTCCACTGTTCAAAGTGCCGTCAGTGCGAACGAAAGGTGACCGAGACGTGTAACCAATGGTACCCCATACCATCTCACCGGGTGATACGCCAGTATGGCGATGACAAATACACGCTTCCAATGTGCGTTCACCGCGACGTCGCCAAACACGGATGCGACCATCATGATGGTGTAAACAGACCATGGATTCACCAAAAAAATGCCGTTTTGCCATTCGTCCACCCAGGTTCGTCGTTGAGTACACCATCGCAGGCGGTCCTGTCTGTGATGCAGCGTCAAGAGTAACCGCAGCCACGGTCTCCGAGTGGATAGTCCATGTTGCTGGAAACGTCGTCGAACTGTTCGTGCAGATGATTGTTGTCTTGCAAACGTCCCCATCTGTTGACTCAGGGATCGAGAAGTGGCTGCACGATCCGTTACAGCCATGCGGATAAGATGCTTGTCATCTCGACTGCTAGTGATTCGAGGCCGTTGGGATCCAGCACGGCTTTCCGTATTACCCTCCTGAACCCACCGATTCCATATTCTGCCAACAGTCATTGGATCTCGACCAACGTGAGCAGCAATGTCGCGATACGACAAACCGCAATCGCGATAGACTACAATCCGACTTTTATCAAAGTCGGAATGGTGATGGTACGCATTTCTCCTCCTTACACGAGGCATCACAACAACGTTTCACCAGGCAACGCCGGTCAACTGCTGTGTGTTTATCAGAAATCGGTTGCAAACTTTCCTCATGTCAGCATGTTGTAGGTGTCGCCAATCTTGTGTGAATGCTCTGAAAAGCTAATCATTTGCGTATCACAGCATCTTCTTCCTGTCGGTTATTTTCGCGTCTGTAGCACGTCATCTTCGTGGTGTAGCAATTTTAATGGCCAGTAGTGTACATTCTCAGCAAAGGTCCCTACACTTTTCCCTCTGGGACTCCTGAAATCGATGACTTTCCATCCAGAAAAAACAAGTTGCATCCTCCCTATCATGAAATACACAAATTCAGTCACAAATTTCAATGCATGCCCCACACGATCGTTCTTCTGTTAATGTACATTGATTTGGTTCCGAGTCGAATGTTTTTAAAAAGTCAAGAAATACTGTATCCATCTGAAGAAAAAGCCACGTTGCCGATACTCAACCTTAAAAGCTGATTCTAGTTTTGCTTAAGTTCTTGGCTGATATCGAAAGTCGACAACCCATGCTAACGGGGTGACGATCGACCCTGAGATAGCCAGTTGGTGCCATAATCGTACAAAAAATTTGGCAGCTATATTGTAGGATTTGACCAAAAGAGAGGAGGACGCGAAGGCGGTGGCGTATTATTCCTCGTCATCAAATTGTAAACCAGCGTCCTGGGTTAAATTCCAAACTCTGTGCGCTGTGTTGAATCCATCCATCAGTGTCGTCGTTGAGCTCGTCAGCCTCCTTGCTGCTACTCGATACGAGTAGAAGGCAGACAGCGTGGTAACACCGGATTACAGTCTCCTCTTTCGTCATCACCATCACACCCACAATAAACTACACTGCTCCCGCTCTCTAATCGCCAGTTCTAAGTAAGCACAATGAGAGGCAAAAAGAGTGCCAGGTCCGAATAATTTGGAGTCCAAGAACAATGCACTGAGCGTGCCCAGGTTCAGAAGTTTCAGTGTTCAGAACTCCAGCAGTCTGTGGAGCTTACATCACAGCAAGGATACAGAATATGTCGATTGTCGATCTTCATTGATACCCTATGTAATCAAAAGTATCCGGACACCCCCAATAACATAAGTTTTTCATATTAGGTGAATTGTGCTGCCACCTACTCTCGGGCACTCCGTATCAGTGGCCTTTGTAATCATTAGACATCGTGAGAGAGCAGAATGGGGCGCTCCGCGGAAGTCACGGACTTCGAACGTGGGCAGATGATCGGGTGTCACTTGTGTCATACGTCTGTACGCGAGATTTCCACACTTCTAAACATCCCTGCGTCCACTGTTTCCGATATGATAGCGAAACGGAAACGTGAAGGGACACGTACAGTACAAGAGCGTACAGGCCGACCTCGTAGGTTGACTGACAGAGACCGCCGACAGCTGAAGAGGGTCGTAATATATTATTGGCAGACATCTATCCAGACTATCACGCAGGAATTCCAAACTACATCAGGATCCACTGCAAGTACTATGACAGTTAGGCGGGAGATGAGAAAACTTGGCTTTCATGGTCGAGCGGCTGTTCATAAGCGACACATCACGCCGGTAAATGCCAAAAGACGCCTCGCTTAGTGTAAGGAGCGTAAAAATTGGACGACTGAACAGCGGAAAAACGTTGTGTGGAGTGACGAATCACGATACACAATGTGGCGATCCGATGGCAGGGTGTGGGTATGCCGAATGCCCGGTGAACGTCATCCGCCAGCGTGTGTAATGCCAACAGTAAAATTCGGAGGCGGTGGTGTTATGGTGTGGTCGTGTTTTTCGTGGAGAGGACTTGCCCCCTTTGTTGTTTTGCGAGGCACTGTCACAGCACAGGCCTACATTGATGTTTTAACCACCTTCTTGCTTCCCACTGTTGAAGAGCAATTCGGGGATGGTGACTGAATCTTTCAACACGATCGAGCACCTGTTCATAATGCACGGCCTGTGGCAGAGCTGTTACACGACAGTAACATCCCTGTAATGGACTGGCCAGCACAGCGTCCTTACCTGAATCTTATAGAGCACCTTTGGGATGTTTTGGAACTCCAAATTCGTGCCAGGCCTCACCGACCGACATCAATACCTCTCCTCAGCGCAGCACTCCGTGAAGAATGGGCTGCCGTTCCCCAAAAAACCTTCCAGCGCCTGATTGAACGTAAGCCTGCGAGAGTGGAAGCTGTCATCAAGCCTAGGGGTGGGCCAACACCATATTGAATCCCAGCATTACGGATGGAGAGCGCCCCTAACTTGTAAGTCATTTTTAGCCAGATGTCTGGGTACTTTTGATCACATAGTGTGTTTAACTCACAGTATCATTTCTTTCGAAAATCATTACTCGAGCCCGTAAACACGGTTGAAACATAAGAATTCAACATCGGTAGAATTACTACAATGAAGAGCGTTTTACATCTGTTGCAATGGCTGATTGGATAGGCTGACGGTTTACGAACGTAAAGGGCGAGCCTTCGAATCTAGCTACAGACAACTGTCACTTTCTGTTAATTTAGACCTATGCAGCTAATATTTTAAACCTTAATTCGCTACAAATTGTGCAACTGTAGGTAGCTTCATGCAACACTATGGGCAGTGGCCTTTTGCGAATTGTCCGTATCCAACTGCCCATTACATGCAGTTCCCTTCGCTGTGTTCAGCTGGAAGCCGGTTGAGATGAACCAGGATTCCATTTTTACTAGTATTGAAACCGATTATCGTTTATTTATTTAATCGTATCAGAAACACACTGTCACTTACAAGAGATCAAAAACATAACAATAGAATGAGATTTTCACTCTGCAGCGGAGTGTGCGCTGATATGAAACTTCCTGGCAGATTAAAACTGTGTGCCCGACCGAGACTCGAACTCGGGACCTTTGCCTTTCGCGGGCAAGTGCTCTACCATCTGAGCTACCGAAGCACAACTCACGCCCGGTACTCACAGCTTTACTTCTGCCAGTATCTCGTCTCCTACCTTCCAAACTTTACAGAAGCTCTCCTGCGAACCTTGGAGAACTAGCATTCCTGAAAGAAAGGATATAGCGGAGACATGCTTAGCCACAGCCTGGGGGATGTTTCCAGAATGAGATTTTCACTCTGCAGCGGAGTGTGCGCTGATATGAAACTTCCTGGCAGATTAAAACTGTGTTCCCGACCGAGACTCGAACTCGGGACCTTTGCCTTTCGCGGGCAAGTGCTCTACCATCTGAGCTACCGAAGCACAACTCACGCCCGGTACTCACAGCTTTACTTCTGCCAGTATCTCGACTCCTACCTTCCAAACTTTACAGAAGCTCTCCTGCGAACCTTGGAGAACTAGCACTCCTGAAAGAAAGGATATAGCGGAGACATGGCTTAGCCACAGCCTGGGGGATGTTTCCAGAATGAGATACTGGCAGAAGTAAAGCTGTGAGTACCGGGCGTGAGTTGTGCTTCGGTAGCTCAGATGGTAGAGCACTTGCCCGCGAAAGGCAAAGTTCCCGAGTTCGAGTCTCGGTCGGGCACACAGTTTTAATCTGCCAGGAAGTAACATAACAATACTCCAAATTGATTCTTCAGCCTTCACACCTTTTGGGTCAAATTGAATCAGGTGCTGTAGTAGGTCCACAACCGATTATATTGAGATAGGGAACTAATGCTCAGAAATGCAAATTTTTTTGTGTTGTGGACATACACAGCGTACACTGCATAACAACAAAGTACCTCATAGTCCTTGTTAAAAGTGACGACCATCAGTCTCAACACATGCATGGCAATGGTGCATGAAGTTCTGCCACACTCTCTCGAAGACCATAGCGTCTGTTGTACCAGGAGACAGGCAGCTTTGATCCTAACAAGCAGCTCTTCATCCA
Source organism: Schistocerca serialis cubense (assembly GCF_023864345.2). Taxonomy (NCBI): domain Eukaryota; kingdom Metazoa; phylum Arthropoda; class Insecta; order Orthoptera; family Acrididae; genus Schistocerca; species Schistocerca serialis. The sequence continues at coordinate 910,966,738 of NC_064639.1, forward strand.
TTTCTATGGGGATTTCATACGCCAGCGACCTACATAATCCTAGAGGAAAAATTCCGGAGGTATGAGATTCGGCGATCGCGCTGGGCATGGAAAGGACCTCCTGTTCTAATCCAACGATGAGAGTACGGGTTGTTCAGGCGCTCACGGACATTAACATCCAAGTGGACTAGTGCGCTGTCGTAGTGGAACGACAACCTCTCGCGGACTATAAAGGGGTGCAGTCTGAAAGAACTGTGGCAGCACATCTCACAGAAACATCAGGTAAAGAGGAATAGTCAAACGAAGTAGTAGCAAATAAGGTCCTATGAGGTGATCATGGACAATGCCCGCCCATATGCTGACACAGTCGTTGCTGGCGGCCACCGATATGGGTGGCTAGGAATTCTCCTCACGCCATACATGCGCCGTTGCAATACAGCCATTGAGACTGCCTGTCGTCGCTTTGAACAATGACTATGAGCTATGTTGTTGTTGCGTGGTCTACGCTGTATGTCCATAACACACTAACTATGCATTTTCGACCATTGGTTCCTTATCTGAATATAGACGGCTGCGGACCTACTGTCACCTCTTCAATTTGACACAAAAGGTTTGACACGCCCTGTATAAGCTCTATAGTTTCTAACGAAGTAGGAAGGACATAAAATGTAGACTGGCAATGTCAAGAAAAGCGTTTCTGAAGAGGAGAAACTTATGAACATCAAATACAGATTCAAGTGTTAACGGATCTTTTATAAAGGTATTTGTCAGTAGTGTAACCTCGTATGGAAGCGAAAAATGGACGATAGATAGTCCAGACAAGAAGAGAACAGAAACTTTTGAAATGTGGGGCTACAGCTGAATGATCAAGATTAGATGGGTGGACCATTTAATTAATGAGGAGGTACTGAATACAACTGGAGGAAAATAAATTTGTGGCACAACTTGACTAAAATAATTGGCTAGTCGATCGGACACATTCTGAGACATTAGTGGATCACCAATTTAGTATTGGGGGGAAGTCTGGGGGATAAAAATTGCAGGAGGAGATCAAGAGACGAGTAAAGTAAGTAGATTCGAATAGGTGTCTGTTGCAGGAGTTATCGGAGATGGAAAGACTTGTACGGGATAATCACGGAGAGCTGTATCAAACCAGTCTTCTGACTGAAGAGCACAACACAACAAGAATGGAATCGGCTAATAGCGTGCTACACAAATACGTACTGAATATGGTGTGGCCACTATGCAGCTAACGCCCTCTCGGTAGTATGAATCAAGTCCTGGTGAGAGCATGTAGTTGGTTACTACCTTCAGACAAGCAGATGGTTCATCGTCTCTTTTTCACCACATTCGCATAATGCAGAGTCACTGGCAAATCCCCGTTTTCTGACGCTGGATTTCGTTCTCCCACTCCAAGGCGCAGTCTGTCGAACGTCTTCATTGTAGACCAATTTTCCTCCTGGGCTGAAGGGAGGCTTTCAGTAGGCAGCATTCATCCTGCAAGGCGGATGGGTCTGGAATGTCATGTCATGACTGAGGGCAGTACACCATCCCTTGTATACAGTTTAGAAAGTGCACGTGGGTACAGCAACAAATCGGGAAACTTCATTCACGGTCCGGTCATAGGCATGTCGAAAAACGATAGTTAATTTCTGGCAATCCGTCACGTCATATTGTTCACCCATCTTACTGCTTTGGTTCCACACAAGTCGCATCGCACACATGTGGCACAACTTGCCATGACATACGTCAGTAGTGGAGGGTCACATGACCGCCTGGTACTTAGTTCTGCAGCATCTTCAGTGCTCCAAGGTGACCTCTGGGCCCTTCAATAGTGGTAATTGATAAAAGAGGCAGTCAAATAAAAAGGAAACAGCGTGGTAGACGCTTTAAACTCAACTAAATACTTAGGGATTACAATTACCAATAACATAGTTGGAACGATCGCATAGATAATGTTGTGGGGAAATCAAGCCAAGGACTGCGATTTTTTGACAGAACATTTAGACAAGAAGAGAATAGAGGCTTTCGAAATGTCGTGTTACATAAGAATGCTGAAGATTAGATGGATAGATCACGTAACTAATTAGGAGGTACTGAACAGAATTGGGGAGAAGAGGAATTTGTGGCACAACTTGACTAAAAGAAGGCATCGGTTGGTAGGACACATTCTGCGGCATCAAGGGACCACCAATTTAGAATTGGAAGGCAGCGTGGAGGGTGAAAATCGTAGAGGGAGACCAAGAGATGAATGCACTAAGCAGATTCAGAAGGTTGTAGGTCGCAGCAAGTATTTCGAAATGAAGAAGCTTGCACAGGGTAGGGTAGCATGGAGAGCTGCATCAAACCAATCTCTGTACTGAAGACCACAACAGCAGCATTTAGAAAATGTAGCAATCTACTAAAGAGATTGCTTACACTACGCTTGTTCGCCGTCTTCTGGAGTATTGCTGTGTAGTGTGGGATCCGCATCAGATAGGATTGACGGAGAACATCGAAAAAGTTCAAAGAAGGGCAGCTCGTTTTGTATTATCGCGAGACAAGAGACAGAGTGTCACGGATATCACTAAAGAATTTGGGTTACAGTCATTAAAACAAAGGCGTTTTTCGTTGCAGCAGGTCCTTATCATGAAACTTCAATCACCAACTTTATCCTCAGAGTGTGAAAATATTTTGATAGCGCCCACCTACATAGGTAGAAACGATCATCACAATGAAATAAAAGAAATCAGAGCACCTTCGTAAAGATATAAGCGTTCGTTTTTCCCTCGCACTTTTTGAGATTGGAACGGTAGAGAATCAGCTTAAAGGTGGTCTGACGACCCATCTGCCAGGCACCTAACTGTGAACTGTAGAGTAATAATTTAGACGTAGATGTAGATGTTTATTGTTTCAACAGCACTGGCCACAGCTGTTAAAACATTTGTCCCACTGTGCGACAATACGCTCAATGGCTTCATGGAAAAATATTCATGGTTGCCAGGCGTGCACAACTTCGTCGGAAGCGAATCGACTGCCACAAATATCATTCTTCAGGGCACCAAAAATATGAAAATCGTATGGGGAGAGATCGTGACTGCATGGAGACTGCGTAAGGAATTTCCAGCGAAATTTCTGCAGCGTAATTGAAACAACATGTGGGCTCGCCAATTTTGCTTCGGACTAAGAGGTGTACCTCTGGGTACAATCATGGTTACGTAGGCAACTGGGAACATTTTTCCGTGGAGGCATTGGCCGTCTTGTCTCTCAGTGGGATAAATCTAGTAACATATGTGGTCATTACTTTTTAAATAATGAACAGTTTACTTATTTTTTTCCACCTCTCTCTTTTTCATTTCACTGACCTTATACTTTTCTGTCCAGTGAGCTTACTTGCTCCAATTGTAATAGACAGGAATAACACATGTAATGCAGAGCTGCTCTATCTCCACTACTGGCCATTAAAATTGCTACACCAAGAAGAAATGCAGATGATAAATGGGTATTCATTGGACAAATATATTATACTAGAACTGACATGTGATTACATTTTCACGCAATTTGGGTGCATAGATCCTGAGAAATCGGTACCCAGAACAACCACCACTGGCTGTAGTAACGACCTTGATACGCCTGGGCATTGAGTGAGACAGAGCTTGGATGGCGTGTACAGGTACAACTGCCCATGCAGCTTCAACACGATACCACAGTTCATCAAGAGTAGTGATTGGCGTATTGTGACGAGTCAGTTGCTCGGCCAGCATTGACCAGACGTTTTCAATTGGTGAGAGATCTGGAGAATGTGCCGTCCAGGGCAGGAGTCGAACATTTTCTGTATCCAGAACCGCCCGTACAGGAGCTGCAACATGCGATCATGCATTACCCTGCTGAAATGTAGGGTTTCGCAGGAATCGAATGAAGGGTAGAGCTACGGGTCGTAACACATCTGAAATGTAACGTCCACTGTTCAAAGTGCCATCAATGCGAACAAGAGGTGACCGAGACGTGTAACCAGTGGCACCCATACCATCACGCCGGGTGATCCGCCAGTAAGGCGATGACGAATACACGCTTCCAATGTGCGTTCACCGCGATGTCGCCAAACACGGATGCGACCATCATGATGCTGTAAACAGAACCTGGATTCATCCGAAAAAATTACGTTTTGCCATTCGTGCACCCAGGTTCGTCGTCGAGTACACCATCGCAGGCGCTCCTGTCCGTGATGCAGCGTCAAGGGTAACCGCAGCCATGGTCTCGCAAACGTTCCAATCTGTTGACTCAGGGATCGAACCGTGGCTGCACGATCCGTCACAGCCATGCGCATAAGATGCCTGTCATCTCGACTGCTAGTGATACGAGGCCGTTGGGATCCAGCACGGCGTTCCGTATTACCATCCTGAACCCACCGATTCCATATTCTGCTAACAGTCGTTGGATCTCGACGAACGCGAGTAGCAATGTCGAGATACGATAAACCGCAATCGCGATGGCTACAATCCGACCTTTATCAAAGTCGGAAACGTGATGGTACGCATTTCTCCTCGTTATACGAGGCATCACAACAACGTTTCACCAGGCAACACCGGTCAACTGCTGTTTGTGTGTGAGAAATCGGTAGGAAACTTATCTCATGTCAGCAGGTTGTAGGTGTCGCCACCGGCTCCAATCTTGTATGAATGCTCTGAAAAGCTAATCATTTGCATATCACAACATCTTCTTCCTGTCGGTTTAATTTCGCGTCTGTAGCACGTCATCTTCGTGGTGTAGCAATTTTAATGGCCAATAGTGTAAAACGCTGTATATAATGTTTGGCCGCTTCAGACGTTTCGTGTGCCTTATATCACATTTTCGTATCCTAAATACACTGCCTGACAAAAAGAGTGTCGCACTCCGTAGACATGGTCGGATATCAGTGTAACTAACCATCGGCGGGTATGTAAGTGACTAGAGCTGCAATTTTCTGCGACAGGTAGAACGCCCACCAGAGTTGCTTGGACTGCATTGCCGCCAAGGCCAGTCGTCAGTGGTAGGGTCAGTGGCAGGCCACTGCCTCCACAGCGCGCCAAACAAAAACACACGACTTCCGAGCCGCGTTGGACACGTTCCCAGTGCTTATCGGAGATCTTATTAGTCGACCGCAGTATCGTTGCACCGGGGAGTGAGGGCGTTTCGTTCGCCTTATCGTCGGTTTTTATCGTGAGTTTTCACGAAGACACACTGAACCACTTGATAGTACATGCACAACTGTCTTAAAATCATTCACAGTGCGATGCGTTTTCCTCAGTCACCACTGTACCTGTTTGCTGTAGCGTTACAGCGGGTTTCTGATAACAGCCACGGGAGGCCAAGTGTAATTTATCGTGGTCGGATAATAGTTTACCGTACGAAGCACATGCTCTTCTTTCACCGTATTATCTGTTTTCTAGCACACCTGTTGGGGTACATAGCCCTTAAGTCGTTATTGCACTCCACTGGACAAAAAGGTGAGGTGTATGTCCTCATAAAAGATGGCAACCAGCGGAAGATAGTCATCATTACTGCCCATATGGACGACGCCATCCAGTTGAATACCCGAGAACATTTCAAAATCGTCATACTCTGGGAAAGCCTACAATCATGCACACATCTTCGTAGTACTCGTTCGAGATGGCTTCATAATATATTGCAAGTTAAGTTGTTTGTAAAACGTGTTTATTAAACAAGAATTAATGATGACTCGCATAGAACAAGAAGTACAGGTTGGATACACTTAATCTTTCGCTACTTCGGCCAGTGTAGACGGAAAATTACACACATCAAAAAAAGTTTTGCATCACCCCGGTTCCGAGAGTTCCGGACGTGTATAGAAAATTGGAATAGAGATCAACATAAACATCACTTCTGCCCTTCCCATTGGTCATGAAAACCACACATTGCATGTTGTATCACCATACAGCGAGACCTTCAGAGGTGGTGGTCCAGACTGCTGTACACACCGGGCCGCGCGGTATTAGACGAGTGGTCTACGGCGCTGCAGTCATGGACTGTGCGGCTGATCCCGGCGGAGGTTCGAGTCCTCCCTCGGTCATGGATGTGTGTGTTTGTCCTTAGTATAATTTAGGTTAAAGTAGTGTGTAAGCTTAGGGCCTGATGACCTTAGCAGTTAAGTCCCATAAGATTTCACACACATTTGAACATTTTTTTGTACACTCCGGTACCTCTAATAGCTAGTAGCGCGTCTTTTTGCATTGATGCATGCCTGTATTTGTCGTGGCATACTATCCACAAGTTCATCAAGGCACTGTTGGTCCAGTTTGTCACACTCCTTAACGGCAATTCGGCGTAGATCCCTCAGAGTGGATGGTGGCTCACGTCGTCATTAAACAGCCCATTTCAATTTATCCGAGGCATGTTCGATAGGGTTCATATCTGGAGAACATGCTGGCCACTCTAGTGGAGCGATGTCGTTCTCCTGAAGGAGTCATTCACAAGATGTGCACGATGGGGGCGCGCATTGTCGTGCATGAAGACGAATGCCTCGCCAAAATGCTGCCGATATGGTTGCGCTATCGGTCGGAGGATGACATTCACGTATCGAACAGCCGTTACGGCGCCTTCCATGACCACCAGCGGCGTACGTCGGCCCCACATAATGCCACCCCAAAACAGCAGGGAACCTCCACCTTGCTACACTCGCTGGACAGGCATTCAGCCTGACTGGGTTGCCTCCAAACACGTCTCCGACAATTGTCTGGTTGAAGGCATATGCGACACTCATCGGTGAACAGAACGTGATGCCGATCCTGAGCAGTCGATTCGGCATGTTGTTGGGCCCATCTGTACCGCGCTGCATGGTGTGGTTGCAAAAGATGGGCCTCGCCATGCACGTCGCTAGTAAGTTGCGCTTCATGCAGCCTACTGTGCACAGTTTGAGTGATAACACGACGTCCTGCGGCTGCGTGAAAAGCATTATTCAATGTGGTGTCGTTGGTGTCAGGGTTCCGCCGAGCCATAATACGTAGGTAGCGGTCGTCCACTGCTGTAGTAGCCCTAGGGCGGCCAGAGCGAGGCATTTCAGCGACAGTTCCTGTCTCTCTGTATCTCCTCCATGTCCGAACAACGTCGCTTTGGTTCACTCCGAGGCGCCTGGTCCTTTCCCCTGTTGAGAGCCCTTCCTGGGACAAAGTAACAATGCGGACGCGATCGAACCATGGTACTGACCGTCCAGGCATGGTTGAACCACAGACAACAAGAGCCGTGTACCCCCTTCCTCGTGGAATGACTGAAACTGATCGGCTGTTGGACCCCCTCCGTCTAATAGGCGCTGCTCATTCATGGTTGTTTACATCTTTGGGCTGGTTTAGTGACACCTCTGAACAGTCAAAGGGACTGTGTCTGCGGTACAATATCCACAGTCAACGTCTATATTCAGGAGTTCTGGGAACTGGGGTGATCAAAACTTTTTTTCATGTGTGTATTTACCGTTTGAATACCCAACTGTGGACTATGCGCTGCAGGATTTATTAACACTGATACGGCGACGTAAGGTTAAAACACAAGCATCACTGTGCATTTGTGTTGCAGACAGTCAACATGGGTCTGGACAAGGTGTGCAGGCCTTTATTCGTAAAGATATTTTATGCGAACAACTGCAAACAGTGCTGCTGCTCTTCACAAGTGTCGACACATTAAGGAAGTTCGGAGAGATCCTCATTTCGCGCAGGGGTTCAAGAATATGATTCGGAAGGAACTGCTCCTGGGAGAGGCCGACAGCCTAATGCAACACAAATTGTTGAAGAAGTAACTGTTGCCATTGCTGAGAATTCCGGACGCAATGTGCGAGCTTGTGTCACCTCACGAGCTGTCTCACCGTTGTTTCGGGTAGTAGTAGAGCAGTTTTTTGTGTCCTTCCAGGTTTCATGGATACAGAAGGTTGTCAGATCGAGGAATGTTTGCAACCTAGAGCGTAAATATGGTAGGCAGTTAACAAATGTTACCCTCTGATGTGGGAATTAAAATGTTTCTTTCAATGGTTTATTCGCTATTTCTCTTCAGCCTGTCCTTACAAATGTTTCCGTGAAGTTTCATTGTTCTAGGTTCACTCGTTTTTCATGAGGGCGTTCCAAAGTCGCGAAAGTTTAATTATAACCACTCTGTACACCACACTCTCCCTATCGGTCCTCGAGTAATGTAGCCGACCACAGTTCATGAAGTAGCGTGTTTTTTAAGTCCTAATAAATATTCACGTCTTCCGCGTGTGGCGTTCGCTGTGTTATTCGGTGGCTTGGTATTTAACAAATTTGTAAATGGAAAGGATAATCTTATTTTATTACACTGAGTAATTACTAAATAATTTTTCTCCCGGCTAAAGATTTGATCAAGTTGCTAAAGAACTCCAAGTTAACGTCGTGTTAAAGTGTTGTGTGTAAGTTGTGTATCACTAAATCACAGTTCATACAGCTACTGATTATGATGGAAGCAGTTATCTTCAGCAAAATGATCATTAAAACCACCGAATATCAGCCGCGCACAACACTGACGTATGTTACCTGAAACAATATTCTTCGCAACTCGTGCGTAATTAATTTCGGTTCCATACATCAGCTAGAAAAGTTTGTTATAAGGATCGTGCTATGAGAACTGTTTTTAAATAACCAATCTGATTCGAATTATTTTCATTAAAATGAGTTCGGAACCACCGGTGCACATTTATTTTTACACATTTGTATTACGTTCGGCATTTATGTCTGCAGAGTTGCATAATTTGAAATTGCCGCTGAGATAATTGTTAAGATGGCGGCAGACAATTTATAGAGACTTTCTATTGTTATAGTGAATAAGTAAGTATTTGAAATGCTTATTAAACTCTATAAACTGTACTTTCGTATTGTGCACTATTTAGACTTCATCAGGCAAACATTTGATTTGTTTCTAAGGAAAACACAGACAAAAACGCGATACAAATCGCTATCAATAATTAACACAGATAATGCTTACTGAGAGAGGAATTAAAGTTACAAATAATTATTCACTCATATTTATAATAATAATGAACTCTATTCTGAAGTAATAATTAACAAATAATTACAATTTCTTAACAGACCTCAGTTTGACATGCGTCCGCAACCCACAAAAACCAACCAACATAAAGGTAAAAACAAAGGAAGACAAACGCAGATCATAAAAGGAATTTACAATTATCATTGTCTTTGTATGATACACATCGATATGTCCAATTACATCATAGAATATTATATAAATATTTATCATCGTTTTCACTATTTTTTTATATGTCGAATAGATAATGTTTATAATTGTTACAGGCATAATTTCCTCTCGTCGCACTGTAGCTAAAATTTATCTCGTGGATGTTGCACGCGACTGCAACATTCTTCGTTTTCGTGACAAGGCTGTATGCATAACATAATACACTGAGGTGACAAAAGTCATGGGATAGCTCCTAATATCGTGTTGGAGTTCCTTTTGCCCGGCCTAGTGCAGCATTACACTGACTTAACAAGTCGTTGGAAGTCCCCTGCAGAAACATTCAGCCACGCTGACTCTATAGTCGTCCATAATTGCTAAAGTGTTGCCCGTGCAGTATTTTGTGCACTTACTGTCTCATAATTGTACAATGGGATTCGTGTCGGCCGATCTGTGAGGCCGAATCATTCGCTCGAACTGTCCAGAATGTTCTTCAAACAAATCGCGATCAACTGTGGCCCAATATCGTGGCGCGTTGTGGTCCATATAAATTTCATCTTTGTTTAGGAAAATGAAGTCCGTGAATGGCTGCAAATCGTCTCCAGGTAGCCGAAAATAACCATTTGCGGACAATGACCAGTTCTGTTGGACCAGGGGACCCAGTAAATTCCAGCTCAGTAGCTCAGTATTATGGAGCCACCACCGGCTTGCACTGTGGCTAGTTGGCAGTTTGGCTCCATGGCTTCGTGGGGTCTGTGCCACACTCGAACGCTGTCGTCAGTGCTTGCCAACTGAAACGGGGTCTCATTTCTCCAGGCCACATTTTCCAGTCGTCTAGGGTGCAATCGATGTGGTCACGAGCCCAGGAGAGACGTGCAGGCCATGTCATACTGTTAAAAAAGGCATTTGCGTCGGTCGTTTTCTGCGACAGCCAATTAACGCTAAATTTCGCCTCACTGTCCTAAAGCATACGTTCGCCGTACGTCTCACGCTGCGATTATTTCACGCAGTGTTGATTGCTCTTAGCACTGACAACTCTACGCAAATGCCGCTGCTCTCGGTCGTTAAGTGATGATCGTCAGCCACTGCATTGTCTGTAGTGAGAGGCAATGCCTGAAGTTTAGTATTCTCGACACACTCTTGACATTGTGTATCTCGGAATACTGAATTCCCTAATGATTCTGAAATGGAATGTCCCATGCATCTAGCTCCAACTAACATCCCTCGTTCAAAAACTGTCAGTTCCCGCCGTGCAGACATAATCACTTCGGAAACCTTTTCACAAGAATTTCCTGAGTACAAATGACAGCTCCGCCAAAGCACTGCCCTTTTGTTCTTTGTGTACGCGATTCTACCGCCAATCTGTATATGCGCATATCGCTATCCAGTGCCTTCTGTCAACTCTGTACAGTTTCGTGTAAAAACTTTGTATCTCTGTGTTATTCTGACTTCTAGTTTTTAACGTCAGACAGTTATTTCAATTTTGGCGCAGATTAGAGCACCAATACATACATTGTTGACTCAAAACATCACCACCACACGCTTAATAGTGTGCTGGTCCAACTTTGGAAGGCAAAACAGCAGCGATTATGTTGGCACCGATTCGACAAGCCCTTGCTAGATTTCCGGAGTTAGGTCTGTGCTGTATCCTTAGTGGATAAGCAGAGCAAAAGTGTGGGTTCAATTCGAGGAAGTTTTCCAGGATGTGAGGATATGCAACACAAAGCAAACAATTAGTAATAACTTGTATCAAGAGAAATAAACACATTACATAACTTCTGATATGTTGAGCGAAGCAAAGTACAGGATACAATGTTCATAGATAACTGATTCTTCTCCGCTGGCTAGCTGGTGTACGTCTGCTGTACGGCTCGTCGTCTTCTCAGCAGGAAGACTCGGTGCTCTTCTTCTATTGGCTGCGGCGTGGCGGGGTGCCCTCGTGGCGGCCAGCAGCAACTTTGCTGCCAACCTGCGTTTCGTCTCGTGGCAGTCTCAGTATCGCAGCTATCGATACTGCAGTCCCATCTGCATTATGTTTTCAGCTACATGAATACTCTGCAAATCACACTTAAGCACCTGGCAGAGAATTCATCGAACCACCTTCACAATAATTCTGTGGTATTCCTATCTCGAACAGCGCGCGGATAAAACGGAAACCTATATCTTTCTATGCGAACTCTGATTTCCCTTATTTTATTGCGATGATCATTTCTCCCTGTGTAGATCGGCGTCAACAAAATATTCTCCCATTCGGAGGAGAAAGTTGGCGATTGAAATTTGGTGAGAAGATTCCTCCGCAACGAAAAAAGCCTTTGTTTTCATGATGTCAAACCAAATCCTGTATCATGTCAGTGACTCTCTCTCCCCTATTTCTCGATAATACGAAACGTGCTGCGCTTCTGTGAACCTTCTCGATGTCTACGCAGTTCTGCTGGAAGATAACATCACCATTGAGGACGACAGGAAGCAAGCAGAGATGCAGGTGGTCCGAAATAATGTTCGCTTAGTCTACAGCTGGCATGGTGCCTTCGATTACTATCACAGGCCCTGTCGAAGCCCGGCTGAACGTCCAACATGGGGCACTGCTGGTCCCACCGAGTTGCGTCTATGGGGTGGTGCCTGTTGCTAGCAACCGCTCGTCTAGGTGACGGGATGTGCAGACACGACAATCGACGCAGTTGAACGGGAAAAGCTATTCATCCAACGAGGCGACACATTTAAATTGATGCTTAGTCCAGTTTCGATATTCCCGTGCACACAGCAACCGTAATTGGTTGGTTGGTTGATGTGTGGGAGGGGACTAAACAGCGAGGTCATCGGTCCCATCGGATTAGGGAAGGATGAGGAAGGAAGTCGGCCGTGTCCTTTCAAAGGAACCATCCCGGCATTTGCCTGAAGCGATTTAGAGAAATCGCGGAAAACCTAAACCAGGATGGCCGGACGTAGCTTTGAACCGTCGTCCTCCCGAATGCGAGTCCAGTGTACTAACCATTGTGGCACCTCGCTCGGTGCAATCGTAATTCACGATATCGTTTGGTCGACATGGGAACACGTAGGGGTCGTCTGTTGCGTGGCGCCACGTTCAACAGAGTGCGCTAAACGGTGCGCTGTGGAACACTCGTGCCTGTACCAGCAGTGTGCTCTGTCGCCAGATCTGACACAGATCGCCCCAAGAACAGTTTACAGAGCGGGCAAGTGCCGGACCTCCATGTTCTGTGATGAGTAGAGCTTCCGTTTTTATGTAATTACATATCATTCTTCTTGGCTCTTATGCACGTGAAAATTGTATATGTTCATGAATTATGTTGCCAGCGTTGTATACGCGGTCTGTTCAAAAAATTCCGGAACATTCGTAATGGCGTCTTGTCACGGACGGAGGTTCGAGTCCTCCCTCTGGCATGGGCGTGTGTGTCGTACTTAGCGTAAGTTAGTTTAAGTTAGTTAAATAGTGTGTAAGCTTAGGGACCGATGACCTCAGCAGTTTGGTCCCATAAGACCTTATCACAAATATCCAAAAAACATTCGTAATTTCGCGCCGACGGTGTGTTGGAGCGAAATGAGGTTGGCACCACAGCATACGCCGGTGTTTAATGTGTAACTTCCTAAAGTTTCATTGTTGTATGTGATGATATACCTTCTATATTCATCGATATGATGATCAACTGTGGTCCTGAAAACGACCAAGATGATGTTTCTGGTGTGAAAGGATCAGCCGCCAGAGAAACCTGACGCCCAGGGTACGCCCGATTGCAAGTCTTATCTTGGCCGCAAATCATTTCAATCTTCGTGGAGGCTCCTTTCATGCCGAATATGCTTCTCCAGTCTGGTACAGGTCATCTCATGCCAGACAAGTAGACATTACTCTCAACGAAACCTGCAGGTTGACTACAGGTTGCTTAAGACCTACCCCAACTGATAAGCTCTACTGCCTGGCTGGAATAGCGCCACCATGGGTACGCAGAACAGTGGCTGCCAACAAGGAGAGACTGAAAGTGGAACAGGACAGTGCCCATCCACTGCACGGACATAATCCACCACAGCAACGGATGAGATCGCGAAAGAGCTTCCTGAGAACATCCGAGAAGCTCACCATTTCACCAAGAGAGGCAAGGCTGGAGTTATGGAAGAAGTCGACGCCTCACCTGCAGACGCCGGAGGCTGAAGAACTACCACCTGGACACAACAAGAGCTGGCTGGTGTGGAAATCTTTAAACAGATTACGATCAGGAGTTGGACGATCCAGAGACAACCTGAAGAGATGGGGCTTCATAACAGAAGATACGTCCTGTGATTGTGGACAGGAACAAACCACAAGCCACATGCTCCAGTGCCTTTTGTGCCCTACATCCCGTGCGAAGATTGATCTCCTGCAAGCCACTCCAAGCGCCTTGAAGGCTGCAAAGTACTGGGCACATGATGTGTATGGCTACTGTAAATTTGTATGTTTCTGACTCGAGAATTATAATTGTTGTATGTCTGTTATTGTTCAGTGTTGTATTGAGTAGAACGTTGTGTTGCACAGTTTGCGAATTTCGAGATCGCTGAGTTAGAGTAGCAACACGTCTGGATTTTCTTTTTTTTTTTTGTGAAATTCAAGAAAACCTTTGCAGAGACATACCAAATGTTTCAGGGAGCCTACGGTGATGAGTGCTTAAACTATACATGGTGTTACGAACGGTTCACACGGTTTAAAAATGGCAGGACGCCCTTCGACGTCTACCGACGACGCTCATGTCAGGAATGTGAATGAAATTGTGCGTGCTAATCGAAGATTGACTGTCAGAGAGGTTGCAGAGGAATGCAACGTTTCAGTTGGATAATGTCATGAAATCCTGACGCAACATTTTGAAATGCATCCTGTTGCCACCAAGTTCGTCCCACGGCTCATGAGTCAAGACCAGAAAGATCTTCGCCTCGCAATCTATGAAGAGCTTTTGGATCGCGCAAATGAGAACCAGATGTTCCTTCAAAGAATCATAAGTGACGATGAGAACAAGGTCCAATCTTCGCTATGGGTCGGGAGAGGTTCTCCAAGACCAAAAGGAGCTCGTCAGGTCAGTCAAATGTCAAAGCCATGCTGATAGTTTTCTTTGACTTTGAAGGATTCGTGCCACAGGGACAAACTGTTAATCGACGGTACTATCGGGACGTATTGCGACGCCTGCGAGAAAATGTGAGAACGAAACGATCTGAAATGTGGCGACAATTTTTCATCACGATAACGCACCCGCACATTCATTCTTGTTGGTGTGTGATTACTGCACAAAAAACGAAATCATCTTCCGTGTACTCTCCAGGCCTGGCACTTGCGAACTTTTCTTTTAATTTTAAATTTGAAAACCCCCTTGGAAGGACGAAGATTTGCAAAGATAGACGAGATAAAAGAAAATTCACAGACGGCGCTTCGCGCGATCCAGCAAGAGGCGTACCAAGACTGCTTCCGGAAGTGGAAACGGCGATGTATCAATAGTGGAGGAAAGTGTTTCGAAGAAGACCACGCACAATAAGCGTAACAAGAATTTTGTGAACGAAGTTCCGCAATGTTTCGAACAGATCTCGTATTTCATTTTAATATTACATATTCACTATAAGTACTCTATATGTTTTTACATATTTGAACTTCATGATGCATAAAATTACGTGTTACTGTTATATTACGTTTCTTCGTATTTTCCTACAGCCTACACCCTAAGTAAGCCACTCTCTCGGAAAAATATACGAGGACATCTTGAGTTGGATTATGAAGGCTGTGCTCCTACCTAATTTTTTAAGATTCAGGACTTCAGCTCTCAAAAGCAAAGCAGGTACAACAACAATAGCAAATGCAGCACTATGTGTAGTAAATAGGTTTGTGTACTTCGGGGTTGGGAGTGGGACAAACAGAAGGCCAATGACCCGAAGTTTTCCGCCTACTAGAGATCAAATCGTTCAAATGGCTCTGAGCACTATGGGACTTAACATCTGAGGTCATCGGTCCCCTAGAACTTAGAACTACTCAAACCTAACTAACTTAAGGACAACACACACATCCATGCCCGAGGCAGGATTCGAATCTGCGACCGTAGCAGTCGCGCGGTTCCAGACAAACGCCTAGAACCACTCGACCACCGCGGCCGGCAACTAGAGAACTATAGGGAGATTAAGCGCCAAGGAAAGGGTGTAAAGAGTTCAGGATTATTGGTGTTGATCATGCCCCCTGTTGCATCAAAATCATCATCTAAATTAAGGTCGTGGGTTACGATGGACAACGCTTTCACTACTGATGAACAGGTAGTCAAAGTTAAAGCGTGCAAAAAGCAGATCTGATACTCTACGAAGTCCCAACTAGCAACGCGTATCTGTTTCACCCACACACAAAGAACAAAGTAGTGCTTCGTATAAGCAGCAAATTTTATTGACGCAAATATGCAAAAGACTCCAAACTTCGCAAATGAATTTTTCTATGATATGTGCTTGACTTGTAATTGCGGATGTGCCCTGACTTAACAACAATGCCCTCTCACATTCAAAGTTTCGACCCACGAATCAAATTTACTAATGCGATCTGGCAGCAAAGAAATCCTAGAAAGTTGTTTAGGCAGTGAACGCCTACTTCATTAGCAGAACGATTCACAGTGCGCATAGAAGAGCAAAATTAAATTTAAGTGAACGTGAGCAATCACATCAAATATCTCACCACGCATAAAAGTGTTTAAGCGATTGTTACAATAACACACAAATACTGGGTGTCCCAAAATGAATGACCCGATTTTAACTTGTAATAATATTGAGACAAATGTCACTACGTAACTGAAACAGTGCTAGATGTAATCGGCATGGTCTACAGTATCAGAAAAAAATCTGCTAGATGTCGCTACGAGCGCTGACCTGGAGCGTGCAGCCAGTCTCGCACAATATGGCGTCCGCGCAACAGAAGGCGTATTCTGTTATTGAATTTAGTCGTACTCAATCAGTGATCGCAGTTCAGCGGGCGTTTCATATTCGATTTCGTGCTAAACCACCATCACCAAAGAACATTCGAGGGTGGTATAAACAGTTTGAAGAAACAGGGTGCCTCTGTAAAGGCGAAAGTCCTGGCTGGCCACGCGTTTCTGAACAAACAGTGTAACAAATCCGACGAGCAAATCTACGCGTCGTGCTAGCCAAGAGCGTGCGATACCGCACATGATAGTGTGGCGTGTGTTACGGCGTCGTTTAGCCCTCAAACCATACCAACTGGTACAGGCTCTTCGAGATACTGACAAAGTGAAGCGAGTAGACTTTAGCAGTGCTATTCTAGAGGACATGGAAGATGACACTTTTATGTCACAGTTGATATTCAGCAAAGAGGCAACTTTCCATATTAGCGGTAAGGTTCATTGTCATAATGTGCTTATATGGGGGCTCGAAAATCCTCATGAATCAATTGAACACGAACGGCATTCACCAAAAGTGAATGTTTTTTGTGCCATTTCGCAAAGCAAGGTTTATGGACCCTACTTTTTTGAGGAAGAAACCGTAGCAGGACAATCATATCTTGCAATGCTATGGAACTGGTTATTCCCACAACCTGACTCTGACAATTTCATCTATCAGCAAGATGGAGCACTGCCGCACTGGCACAACAACGTGCACAGCTTCCTCAATGCCAACGTGCCTCAAAGTTGGATAGGGCGTACAGGACCGCGAGACCAGGCTTTACACTCTTGGCCTCCTAGGTCCCCTGACTTAACACCATGTGATTTCTTCCTGTGGGGATATGTTAAACAAGGTGTTTATGTTCCTCCCTTACCTCCTGACATTGATGAACTAAGAACCAGAATATCAGCTGCTGTAGCTTGAGTGACAGAAGACACAATCAGTTTGGGATGAATTCAGCTATCAGCTACATGTCGTCCGTGCAGCCAATGGAGGACACTTTGAACATTTATGATGGATTTTTATAAACTTCTGTCTTTTCTGAGTAAGTTAGTGTGCATTTTGTTTGTGTTAAGGCCTTCTTCCTAATAAATAATTATATTTAAAATCGGGTCATTTTTTTTGGGGCACCCTGTAGAATGCAAAGAAACGTGAAGTATGTTATTCACAGTGATTGCAACGACAGACTATCAGATGCTACGAGTAACTGCTGAAGGCAAATTGTACATTTCACACTGTTTGATTGTGTACTGACTACGGAATAAAAGACAGCCTCATTTGTTTAAACAGGAAGATGAGTGGCAAGGAAAATTAAATTTAATGAATATTTGAATGTAAACTCATATAAATGACCTCTGAAAGTACTGATAAATGCTGGGCCTCTTTAAGGACAAAGTGCCATGCTGAGACGGATCCCAGAGGTGCCACGATGGTAAGATTTCTACACAGAACGTATCGCAATTAGTAGCCTGCCACTTCATGAGCCAGACTGAGAATGGCGCTCAAGTGCAAGATTTTTATACAGTGCGAATCACAATTAGTTGCGAAAACTGACTATGTCCAAGAGAAAAGGGAGAGGGGTGTGGCGCCAAATTATAAGTCGATTGTATGGAAAAATGTTCTCGAGCCGGTCCTGGGTAATGAAATCATAGTAACACATGTACTACAGGTGTCCGAGCAACACGTGACACACAGAGTTCCAATACGCAACAAAATCAGACAAACCAAGCTCAATACAAGTCCCAAGGCTTCTACAAATGGAAATGAAATGAGCGTGTGGCATCGTTGGCCGGGAGGCCCCATCCGGGGAAGTTCGGCCGCCAACTGCAAGTCTTGTTTCAGTCGACGCCACAGTGGGCGATCTGCACGCCGGTGATGAGGATGAAATGATGATGAAGACAACACAACACCCGGACACGAGCGGAGAAAAACTCCAACGTGGCCGGGAATCGAACCCGGGCCCACTTGCATGGGAGGCGAGCACGTTACCACCCAGCTAAGCAGGCGGGCGCATCTACAATGATTCATTGACAGGGAGGGGACGAAATTTCCGAGTTTTAATAGTGGAGGAACAAAACACTTTCACTGAACTTAAAAGCGAAAACACTGTTCTGTACATTCATAG